>NW_010561477.1:270-59417 GCF_000687285.1 Phaethon lepturus | reverse complement strand
CGGCGGGAGGTGCTTTTAAACGCGAGTTTTTAATCTTTGCACACTTGGGGTCGAAAGCATAATGGAAATTCAGCCTTATTCTGACTTTTCTTGGGGTAATCTGGTGAAATCTAAGGGTTTCTCAACGTCTGTCGCAGCTCGCTTTCGGTCCTCCTGCAAAATTGCCCTCGTTCCTCTGCTGAGCAGGCTGCATCGTGCAGACTGATTTCTTGGTGTCGAATGCTCTTTAGGAAGCTTAAATGCTCTTGGAACAAGGCAAAAAAAAAAAAAAAAAACCTGTTATGGATCAATATCTGATTAAAGGTGAGAAGTAGAAAGAAGGAATAAATGCTGTTTTTGTTGTGTGGTGGCTCTTAATGGAGCCCTGCAGGGGTCTGTACCAGGCCTGTGGTGGTGTTCAGTGTATCTAGAAACGACCTGGACAAAAGGATGACTAGAAAGTTATTCAGGTGAGGAGGAGATGTCAGAAACTACAGGAAAGTCTTAACAGTGCTGAGTGATAGGACTTAGAATGGGAATGATGTGTAGAGATTAAAATAAATGCGCAACTGTATTAAAAAAGTGAGGGGCTTTGTGCTGGTTATTGCTGCTTTAGGAAGGAATTAGTGTTGGGTAATTCTGTGAAAATATCAAGTCAGCTTTTCACAATAGGAATAAAGAGCAAATAAAATGTTAGAAATTATTAAGAAACAAAGCTGGTAAAAGCCTCTCCTGTGTACATCTAGCTTGTTTTCCATACCTCAGATACTGTACAAGTTCTGGTCCTCCCCACCTCCAATAAAAAAAGAGAGCAGAACCAGAAAGCATTGCCAAAACTTTACAAGGAATAACAGTAAACTGAATCTTTGCTTTAAAAAATTGATTATTAAGGAAGGGGGAGGCAACACGAGTCTATAAAATCCTGTGTTGTGTCAGAGTGTGAGGAATGTCTCTTCCCCAAGAAGAATCGGAAGACAAAAATGCTTCCTTGTGTAATAATGTTTCTCTTCTGTAAATGCTTGATTTTTGAGGCAAAATAAGAAAAAAAAAAGTATAAAATGCATTTCTTTTCAATGGACTGCGTATTGGCTTGTCTGCGAGCTCTGGGCAGGTCAAGGTTTGTTGCCTGCCGTGCAATGGGACGTCGCTGCACCCACACACCCACGGACACCCATGGTTTTCTGAAAGCTTTTCCTCAGCCGTCTGCCCTAGATGTGCCTTTGTTTTGCTCCCTCTATTCCAATGCGTACATTCATTTTCTGTAAGAAGACTGCATCTTCGCTAAGAGTACTTAAACTTCCTGTCAAAAGCAGTGAGAATCGGTTAGGAACCTTGCAAGTATGTTGAGAATGCACCCGCTGCCACACAGCGTGCTGGGAAAAGGGCACTTGGCTTTCTCTCCTGTCATGCTGGGTGACTTCCACTTGTCATTTCTCAACTAAGGAAAGGCAGCAGGCTGGGTATGTAATTAGGTCACCTTGCCCCCAAATAAATCCTTTAAGGATGACCCAAAACCACTTTGAGGTGCACTGTAAAACTAGTCTTTCTTTGAAGTGAACTTCTCTCAGGCAGGGTCTGATCCTGCACAGCCTTGTGCATATCTTTGAGGTGTAAGTCCATACAGAGGCCATCTGTTATTTTCATTCTCTTTCCCCAGGAACAACTTTGTTCTAATTAACTTTATAAATATTTTCTAATAAACGCTTTTGACATTTTCCTGTGTGATCTCTAAGTAACATCTTAAATGCTCGAGGTTTGTTTTTTACAACGTGATGGTTGCTTTCTGGAATCCTAATAAGTAGCATTGAGCCTACGGAAGAGGAATGTGGTGTAAAATGAGTGGGTTTGTTTAATCTACCTGGCAAACAGAAATCTCTACGTAGCTATAGCTAGGGAAGAGCAGCGCTTGGCAGGGCAGAGTTTGTCTAGCAGCAATGATGCCCTCTTTTGGGATTTGCCAGTTGTCCTTTCTGATTATTTTCTGGAACAGATTGTCAGGAAACCTTGCCTGGTATATTTAATACTCCTCTTTTCTGTCTTTTCAGGTTTCTTCATTGCCAGTGACTGCAGGACCTCCAAAACCCCATCCTAAAAAAGGTTTGTTTGAAAATGTGATAGTGTTTCTTGTACAGGTTGACTTTAAGATTTCTTTTATAGCGTGTGCGCTGTAAGTATTTATTTCTAGTAGGAAATAAATGTCCACTGGGAAAAGACTAGACTATCTAGTAAGCTGCTGAGTACAGATACTTTTTTCTAGGTATGATCACTAGCTCAGTGCTGTTTCTGGCTGCCTTAGAGTACCTGCAGCCTCCATCATGTTTGCTTATGATCTGAGCAATTGTTTGTTTTATTGTGTACGTACTTCTTGGTCTGCTAATGAGTTTGATAGTTGTTTATCTTCTTAGATAATAAGAGGGTTTTTTTCATTTTAGGTTCTTCAGAATAATGTCTTGCTGTAGAAATGATCTTGGGAAACCAAGGTTGTCTCTTGTTAATTTCTCATGTTGCATTTTCTAAGTTTTGAAGTAAAAGAGATGTGCAAGGGAGATCAAACCAGTCACGTAACTGGTTTTAACTATAGGTTTTTTGGTTTTGTTTTTTTTTCTTCGTACTGAAAGTGAGAATTACTTAACTCGGTCTGAGTTGTTGTTTTGAAATCTTTGTTGACTCTGAACTGAGCAGGAGCAATTTCAGTTATCAGTTCAAAACGTTTGACTGAAACCTGATGTTTTGTAAGGGGCTCACTAAAGTCTGCAGCACAATTTGATGTTGGAGCCTCTCCTTTCCCCTCTTCCCTAGCTCTTGCGATGTGAGACTTGAGCGTTTCCTTCTCTGCAGGACTGTGCTCACGTTCCTAGTATGGGGATCTGCGCAATGTAGAGGCTTTTGTACCTACCTAAGGTGAGGTTTGGGGTTTGATGGGGTTTTTTTGTGGATTTCCCTTTCTTGAGTGTTCAGAGGGACCCATCAATTCAGATTCTAATTAAGAATGAACTTTGCAATGTTGCTAGAACCCCAGTACACTTACAGTGCAAGTCAGAAGCAGTCCTCTTTTTCCCTTACCTTTTAATTCAGGGAAGCTCAATTGGGGAGCCCTGTGCTTTGGCCTTTTTCTACCCTAAGTGTGTGATGTGCCCGTCAGAGTACGCTTTGGGAGGAAATCTGCCATTATTTCTAAATTCCTTGTGATGGAGATTGCCTTGGTGACAATGCTGTCTTTAAAAAGGAGCTTGTTGGGCAACTGGGTACTACGTCATAGTTTCTGCCTAAAGGTGAAGTTCTGCATTTTGGATGTAGGCCCTGGGAAGCTGGAAAATCCACTTTGCTTTTCTTTTGAGGAGGTCAGGCTAACATCATGTAGTCCCTATTCCTGGAAGCAGAATTCCAGCGCTTGAGCAAAACATTATTATCCTGGAAATGATGCTTGATGTAGACCTACAGCTGTTGGCTTGCGCAAGTCCAAGCCTCTTTTGTACGTTGCCCAGAGCTGAGACGAAACGATTGCTACTGCTTAAGGCCTGTATGCAAGTAAAAATAAAACCAAAATTTACTTTTTCTCTTGACTGCCAACTCTTTTAAAGTAAGGACAGCTGTTACTTTGAACCAATTAGCATGGCTTCCATGGAGGCATCGAGTCACTCCTTAGCAAGATGGTTCGTCTCCATCCTTTTCTATAAAGATTACGACTGATCTCCTCATCCTCAGTAACCTCCACCTTGCTCTGCCTTGTCATGCGTGTCCCATCTATGATATTTGTGCTGACCGTGTGGGTTGCGAGGCTGCATCTTCTATCTGTTTTTACAGGACAGCACACGCTTCCAGTTCTCTAAATGAAACATCTGTAGAGGGATTAGGCTGACAGTGTTTGCCAAGAGATGGGCTATCGTTCCAGCGCTTTTTTCTGGCGGGCTGAAGTCTATTAAATCAACTCTGCATAATTCATGAGCGAATGGAATAGCTGAAAAAGAAAGATGGGTCCATCAGCCTTACAAACAAGCCATGGAGGTGTGCTGGATAGAAGCTGTCGTGCTTCTGTCGGCTTGCTTGTTAAACTGTCAAGTGCCTTCCTGCTTTTAAGTGTGCACAATTTAATATTGATTGTTTGAGAGAATGAACTGCAGCAGTTGCAACTTTCTTAATGGGACTGCCTCTCCAGATCCCGCCTGCTGTTTGATAAAGGGCTGCTTGTTCGTGGCTGCCGAGGAGGAGTCTTCTCTCCTACTGAGCATTTTGCCTTAATTTCAGCCCTGAAACAGAGCTGGACACTTCTTTAAAAAGGGCCACCAACATTTCTTCAGGTTTTAAGACTGCAAGTCTGAGGTTGGGCAAAGGCCATGTGAAAGAGTTGGTCTGTCTCCATCACCAGCCAATGTTCCTTCCACTTCCTTCATTTGGCATTAGTGTTCACACAGTGGCATGCCAGAGGGGAGAAAGTAGTAAATGAAATCTGGTTATTCGTGGCTCTGGATCTCCCTTTTACACTCATACAACCCTTGACTCGAGGTTAACTATGGTGAAGAAAGAAAAAATCTAGCCTGTGACTTCTGTAATTCTGTTGTGTCTCTTAAGGTAAATTGAGGCATCTCCAGTACTGGCACACCTTGGGTAGATCTTAAATGAAATGCTTTGGAAGCTTTTGTGCTTTGTCATTTAACATTTGACTGTGTTGCCTTTAGTGCACTGGGCAAAAGCTGATTTGAGCTGCCTGATCGTTAATCTTTAGGAAATGAGGGCAGCAAAAAGATCTGTAATAGGGAGTGATTTAACAGCGTCCTTTGTGTGGGAGTGTGATGCTGGGGGCACGTAGGAGAGGCGGGGAAAGAACAAAAGTGATGTTCTCTATGCTTCTGTGGAGGGCATGAAAGAATAGCATCTTTTTCCCACGACAGGTGGTTGGTTTGTTGGGTTTCTTTTTTTTTACATAAGATTTTTCTAGAACATCTTCATGAAGTATCTCATCCTGTTTTAGTTTGGCTGAGGAGAATTATGGTGAACTTTAAGGAGCCAGGCAAATCTGCATCAGTTCTGTTTGAATAGAAGAGTGCTGCTAAACTTATTTTAAACTGACATTTTTAAACGCTAAGTGGTAACTTTCTGTTGCAGCAATTTGCCTTTTTATAGTTGCATTGTATTTTCAAGTAGGATGTAAGAGAGATCCTGAAACCAACATTAGTGCAAGGAGGTCTATGAAATAGAGAGACCATATGGTGTAATAGCATATGCCCCTCCCCTATGAACGGTTTGGTGTGGATAAAATTTGTGCCCAAATAGAGCAGGTATTGCAATAACTAAAGAAAGTCATCGTACACAAATGTAGTGGAGTATGACCAAGTCATCACTGAAATCCTAATTTTAATGGTGATGGGGCCTCGATTCAGACGGTAACAGCTAGCCTGGGTTTGTACTGGCTGGGAGTAAGGTATAAAACGTGTATTTCTGAGAATGTGATCGCAAATTTGCAAGAACTGATTTGCATGACAAGCGACAAATGTGAGTTTTGTTGCTTAACCAGAAGGAACACCAGAAGACCGCATTTTCACTCTGACCCGTGATGCAGATGAGAATATGTTGAGTACTGTTGAACCGTGCGACCCAAGAGTCGCGTGGCTTCCGGATCGCATTGCTTTCCTCCCGTGGATGCTCCTTTGATCCTGTCCGTGAGACAAGAAAAAATGGAAACCTAGAACCAGTGTTTAGCAACATGGTTTTATGGCTCTTAAACAAGAATAAAGTTGAGTTAAGAGGCAGAATTTGCTCTTGAATTAGTTGCTGTCAGGGCTGATCCGTCATGTGGCTTTTAGGCTGCGAAAGCCTGAAAGGTTTGGATTTAAGAGTCTGTTTTGCAGGCAGGTCAGCCCAAAGGGAAGACGATGAGCATTCGACAAGTGTATAAAGGGTCTGGAGCAGATTGTGGTGGTGGGGAAAGGCGTTGTATGCAGCAGTCAGGTTAGAAATCTCTAAATCTAGCAATCTAAATTAAAGGGACCGGTGGAAGGCAAACCCCTCGGAGTGTCTTGTAGCTGTGCTTGGTGACAACCATTATTCAGCAGCTGACACGTTAGTAGCTAAAACCATTCATTATTTTGTCCTTTACCCCCTGTGGGGAGAGCTGCTCTGAAAATCAATTCCCTTTGTTGCTACATCAAGATCCATAACTCTCCCCATGTTGATATTTTGTCCCCACGCAATTGATGGTAGAATAAAGGGAACTCCGTTCCTTGAAGCGGTATAGAGTTAATATCAGGCTGTGGAGATGGGGTTTTAATCTCCCTGCTGCATTTTAAATTAATCAGATATTTTCCAAAATGCTCTACTGGTTTTGAATTGAAAGAGGCTGTCTCCCATTTTTCCACTTTCCTTTTGCCACACGGGCCAATTAAGTAATTTTCTGGTAACTGATAGTACTGTAGCAGAGAAGCGCTTTTACCAGCTTGTATTGTTGATTTTTATGGAACGTATCTTGAATTTATTTCCCTTTATCGTGGAAAAAAAATATTTAGAAAGGACGTTCAGGGCTCATGTGAGTCTAATAACAGTTCAGAGGCTAATGGAACAATTTTAAATGCATTTGGATTTCTACACAAATATTAGACTTCAGATTTTCTGAGATACAGTGATGGCTTTTTAATAACAGGATAGAATCCTAAAATATATATACTGTAACAAATACACGGAAGCAAAAGAAAATAGATTTCACTTGAGTCACTGGGAAGAACTTGGACTAGAAATCCATTAGACTGTGAAGAAGGGGAATTCTGAATTGTTACCCACCTCCTCTATGTTTACCCAAGGAAGGGTCAGGTAGATAATATGCAAAACCAACATCTTCCCCTTGTGAATTGATAAAGGATTAGCAGGGATTAAGTGTTCTCCCCAGCCCTGGGCATTGGGATAGCTTTTGGATACTTTGTAGGTTTGTTTTTTCTAGGGCTCGAAGCAAGGAATTCTGCCTTGGATTAGCTGTGACCTTTGGCAAAGCGCTTCGGCTTTTGTTTCTTTCCATTTATCAACTGCAAGATTGGTCTAATATTCAGTGACAGTATTTGGATGCTGCAGGCTTTCAGTTAACAAAAGATTTGGAGACATTAAATGAAAAATATTGTATAAATGCATGCATTGCAAGGTACTACTCGGCCTGTTTAAGTCCTCCCGAAGATGGTACTGAAGGGTGTGGGCAAGACGTAGGGGAGAAATTTTAGAGGGAGAAATTTTAGCATACCTTGTGGTCAGGTCTGCCTGTTGGGCATTTTAACATGCTCAGCACTTCACATCCGAGCACTTGTGTAAAATAAACCAGGTGTCTGG
Source organism: Phaethon lepturus (assembly GCF_000687285.1). Classification (NCBI taxonomy): domain Eukaryota; kingdom Metazoa; phylum Chordata; class Aves; order Phaethontiformes; family Phaethontidae; genus Phaethon; species Phaethon lepturus. The sequence goes on along the minus strand of NW_010561477.1, from coordinate 52,133 downwards.
GTGTTTCAAGGCTTGTGATTCTTCATCTTATTTTTTTTTTTTTTAGGCGAGTTCCACTTCTGTCTTGTATGATTGTGAGTGTGACTAACAAAATATTTTGTAAGGCCGTGGCGAGTTGTTGAGAGGGAAGCAGGGAAGTTCTCTCTGCTTTTATTACATTCTCTGTTTCAGAGACAAAGTAAGTTACTGACCTGAGATTAAAACAGCTGATGAAGTAGGTTTATCAGAGATGAACACACAAGTGCTCGGTCTCGCTTTGTAAGTAATAGCAAAATTCGATTTGATTTGGCTATCGCAGATAAAAAGAAGTACTAGAAATAGGGAAGTGTGTAATGTAAATGTATGTTTTAAAGCTGTGGTTGTATCCTTTTCTTAAACTCTGCGGTAATGAGGATGTTCTTCTTTGTGGCTCAAAGTTACCACACTTGTACCACACAGAAACCTGTGTTTTGGATAGATGATGATGACACGGTATTTTGTATTTTACCAGGCTAGTTTCTTTTGTTTAATTGAATTTTGAAATATTCCCAAGCGGTGTGTGTCATTCTTGCCCAGCTAAATCCCATGTCAGTATTTAGCTCAAATACTGATAGGGCCGTCCTTTTCGTGTGGGTGCTCATCCTCGAAGACAAGCATGTAGCCAGTGGGTTCGAATAAAAAAATAATTGCACATGCTGATTTGCTGGGCAGTAAAGCTCACTTTATCTGGTATTGGACTCTGGCTGGGAAGTGGTCATGATGATAAGCAATCTCAAAACGTGACTGTGAGATAATAAATAACTCCCAGATTATGCAGAAGTAGGTACGTGGCTTCTGATGATCTGTCCTGCGAAAATGCATCCCTTTCTCCAGGCAGCTCCCGCAGATGAACTGATGGGGATCCCTCCTGCTCTTGCAGGTATTTTAAGGGATCCTGCAAGTATTTTAATGCCTTGAGCACTCTGACGAGCAGGAACCTTTTTGTACCCTGAGGAGTTGATTCTGTGCACTTGCAGAGCTGATCATTTCTGAATTCCTGATACATTTCCTTAAATCAATATAAATCCATTCTTTGAGCCAGCTTCAAAGCTGCCTTTGAACTTGTAAGAGTGAAGCTGCCTGAGAAATCCAGATAAAAAACACCCCTTGAGTTAAATTAATTAATACTTTTAAGTGTGTCAAAAAGAAAAGACGTTAGTGGAAATGTCGTGATTGTGGGGGAGCAAATGCAGTTCCCGGTATCTGTATGTACCAACCCGTTTCCATTTGGCCATGTGCAAGCCAGACATTTTTAGCCCCTTTGAACCTACAACCTTGTTGGAAGAAAATGGTTTCTAAATAACAGAGATTAGTTGGTAATTACATCATTGTTTTATTTAAGAGAATTTGATATTTTAATCTCTCTGCGATAAGTGGGTAGTAGTGCTTGTGTATTTTGTTCAGGACCTGATACAGCTGCTAGTTTTGAATAGCGAGATTTAAAAAAAAAAAAGGATATTATTTTGGGGTAATTAAATTGTACAATGTACTTCATTTCCTCCTCTTCTCCCCAAAATAACAGCCTAGTAATCCCTGCACCACAAAGAACCGGTAATATTTAAGTTCGAATGTGCTAGCACAGCTCTGCCCTCTTGTGTGTGTACATTAATATCTGTGATTACAGGACCAGGCAATCCTTTGCAGACAGCTTAGTGGGTGTGTTTTTCTGTCAAGACTGATACCACTGTAAAATTTTAGTCCTAACTTTTAAAGCAGAAGGTTCACGGTTTCAATTCTAGCTTTACATCTTTTGGCAGTTGTCAACCTACTTCAGGAAAATCTGTATCTGCTTCTTAAGCCTGTTGCAAACTTAATTAGACAATGAAGGTGCCATAAAAGTGCCACCTCTTGTAGAAAGCGAGTATAATCTGAGTGTCTTCTGATAATTTGATAATTAAGAAATATATTACAAGGGATTAGGATCAGGAGGAGGGTGAAGTACAGTAGGTCAGCTTTAGAAGATCTAACTGTACAATTGCAACATATTACTTTAAGATCACATTTAAATTTGTAAATTTATTTTTTGAAGTTCCTTTGAAAGTCCTTGGTGTTAGGCAAGTTTCTTTTGTATTTTGAAGCATTCATCTTCACATTTGTGTGTTGGCAAGCTGCTTACAGGTAAAATGGCATCTCCTAGTGTGAATTCAAAAATAATTTTATAAAAACAGTAAGTAACAAATTTAGGAAGGGTGGGATTCATCTTTCTGAATTGAGATATCTCTGACGTAGAACAAGTCTCAGCAGGTCACCTGTGCTCCGTATTTACTCAGCGGAAAGCCCGTCTGATGCCAGTCCTCTGACCTCTCTCCCAGCCACCTATCTCAGGCGATGAATCGCTCCCTGAGGATGCACATTCCTCTCCTTTACCTTAAAGACAGCCCAAGGCAAGTAACTCAGAGGTCTTAATTTTCAGACACTTAAAGGAGATGCATCCCACTGGAGCATGTCAGAATTAATGTTGTCTGTGCAACTTGAATTCGAGTCTTTGAGTCTTCAGTGACGTAACCCCATGTTGGCTTTAGCCCAGCTCTCCAACATCATCCGTTGCGCAGGAATGATGAGACGGGCTGAAAAAGGAACAGCTCGCTGAGGGCTTTCAAAAGAAAAGGTATCGCTATTATTCAGTGTATAGCCAGTTGTTGCGTTTGTCTTCAGCTATCAAATGCCGTAGATAAATTCCCTGTGGTACTCAAACCATGCATTATACGTTAAAGTCTCTTAACAGATGATACTTGTTTGTCAAGAAGACATTGTGGGTTCCCCAATGGTTGAGGTCTTGCTCTTTCAGAGTTACCGAGCACGTATGCTGCAACGCCTCCGTGTCCAGAGAACGGCTGCGGCCCATCCCGCTTGCTGGAGTGGGTGTTGGCTGGGAGGTACCGGCTCTCACATCTTTCAAGCTGTGCTGCCAAAAATGATGGACGGGCATGTAGTGGCAGCCTTCGGGAAGCCTGGTTAGGTTGAATTTTCCAGCTTCGTGACAGAAATCAGAGTGAGGTTTCTTGTCTCAGGAGCAGCTTTACAGCATCTTAACTCCTTCCAGGGTCTGTCCCCTTTGCTTTAGATGTTTTAAGCTGCGTAACAAATGCTGCACAAGTCCTGTAGTTAGTCACTATTTTATTCATATTTCTCAACAATTCCGTTCGCTGTCTGACCTTGATTCATTTTTATATCCAGCATCATTAGGAGGAGGCAGGGCACCTGGTGAAAATACCGGTGTGTTCCTGTAATAGTAGATGTGCTCATGTAATTAAAGTCTGCATCGTAAGACATGCATGCAGTAGGGAAGAGTGAAGGCTGCACAGGCAAATATTCATCCTGAGACAGACATCTGACCTGGAAAACTTCATCCTGAGGCAACAAGTCTGCAAAATTTTGCGCGTTCAAAAAAACAGGGACTCCTAGTAGGAAACGCTGAACCATTTGCAAGGCCAACTATAAAATATTGTTATTTTGCAGCACATTAAATGAAGACAGGTTCTAGGTGTTACTGCCTATTGAGTGGGAAGTTTCAAAGATTGTCGGGGCTGGATTGTGGTGCTCTCCCTGTTGTCATTTTATTTTGCTTTTTTAAGAGGAAAGCTTTTTCTTACAAATGCCTTGAATGATTTTAGTTTCGATTTCCATGTAAAATACCTCACGCCGTAGACAGAAAAAGACTAAGCGTAAGAATTTAAGCCAAAGAAAGGATTACACTGGAAATCCCAAAACTACCATGCTCCTGATACTGGAATTAATGAGAAGCTGGTTACACAGGTTATTTTAGGAATGCCTGCAGCCAGTGTTGCTTCGTTAGCGAGGGAAATATCTTCCCATCCCTGCTTTGCTGTGGGAGGAGACAGTGAGTAGTCACCAGTTAATCTCTCAGACTGTTTATAAGCCATTTTATTCGAAGCCCTCTGTGACGGTGTGCTCTACCTCCTTTATTTAGGAACAGTGTTGACAAATAGACGCTCGGCAAGAGCTCGGGCTCGTTCTTACTTGCTAGGATATTGAGCACCAGGAAAAAAATGGTTTCAGTGGAAAAGGTAACAGTTGGGATGCCATTCAAGGGGTGGGATCCTTGAATATCTCCAAGCGTAGAGTCTGCATCCCCAGGGATTGGAGAACTGTTGTGTGAATCAGCCCATTTTTTCCCTAGATTTTCTAGCATTTAAAAGTGGAAATAGGAAAAGCTCTTTCAGATCCTTGTTTTTTTTCTGTTCAGAGTGTGTCTCTACTCAGCAGTCAGTGCGGATGGTCACAGTTGGCTCGTGCAGAGGAAAGAGACTTTCAGTTTTGATTTTTTTTAAGGAAATAAAGAGGATTATACTTTTTCAAATTCCTTTTTAGCGTACTCAGTTGTTACTAAATTTCACCCCAGTGTTATATGTTTGAATCAAATTTTAGACCTGAAATCAAGCAATATTAGCCTTGAATCAAATTTTTTGTGTAGTAATGATCAGGCTAATGTACTTGTGCTAATGTATGTAATTCCCCCCTCTCTCATCAAATGGATTCAGGACTGCAGAGTGGTATCTTGCCAGCCTTGTACTGCTAATGGAGATTTCCCAGTAACCAGACTGGTTCTGCCAGTGGGAACCTCACTGTGGTGCTGGGAAGTCCAGGGGGGTCACAAGTGTGTATTTATTTACAGATCTTCCCACTTTACCTTAAGGTTAAATTTGAGCAGCCCATACTAGAAGACATTTATATTGAATAATCAGTGTGGGTATTTGTCTTGTAAATAAAAACATCTTTATTTGGAGTAACTTGAAACTTTAAATGTCTTAAATCAGAAAAACCACTGAAGTCTGAGCTAGCAACTCTTTAAGATTTATGCAGTCTAAACTAACAACAGAAAATACCTTTTTTTTCGTTCACCCTAGCATATAAAACAGCTTTAAGATGCAATTTTTAGCTCTTTATATAGCTTTGGCTAATTTTCCTGCAGGGGGAGGTGTAGAGTCAGAAATGTTGCTTTTTGTTTAAACCTACTGCTGTTTTTCAGCCTCCTTCCAGTTTTCTCTGTGTATTGTGAAGCTATTAATACACGATAGTAAGATCACAGCTATGAATTATGGCTTTCTTGCCAGCGCCAGAATTGTATATGATGAGTTTTATTAACCCCAGCTGACTGTAAATAACGAGGAACCACACGAGTTTATTGTTTGATTTAAAGGTGTTCCAGCAGCGATCTGCAAAAGGGAAAACAGGGGAAAGGGGATTAAACGGAGAGAATGGTGACAGCGAAGGGCGCTCTCCTTTTTTCTCTTGTTTATATCCATTTTACAGGTATTTGTGTACACAAACACCTGTATTCTCACAGATGCATGCGTATACTCACACGCGATGAGTGAAATACAGCATATACAATCTCCTCTGGGTGGTGATTTTTGGAGTTATTTCTCATCATTACTGAGTTTTGAATACATTATGTCTCCATTTTCAAACTCTAAGGATAGATCCGGGCGTAGGAAGGCCAACGTTCCTGCACTAGTTTTCTTTCAAAGCTGTAATGTAATATATATTGCTACAGTCTCAATAAAAGTCTTTGAGCATCTGAGTAAGGAAGAGGATTTCTTGAGCACCAGCCCAGCGAGGAATTGTAGGATGCTCCTCTGATACCAAGCCAGTCTGTTATTTTTAAATCTAAACCCTTTGATATTAGAGCTTAAAAATGCTTTCTATCCGTTATTCATACCTTACTTTGGAAAATACAATTCCCTGGCAGTGGTACGTTGTTTTATAGTAGCTATTTGCGTTTGTGCCTTTATTATTTTAATATTATTTCTGTGTAGACTCATTACCTCTCTCTCCCCCATTTTACAAACGGTAGCATAATTCCTCGCATTGGCAGCTTGTGAAGCTCAAGGCAAAAAGGAGATACGGTTTCATCCTCGCCTTTCTCTCCTTATCAACGTTTATTTAACAGGGTTGTGAGAGCACCAAGCTTCGTTTTGGGCTGTAACCAGACCTACGCCCGACACTAAACCTTCCGAAACTCTGCAAGGGGGAGTAATTGAAACTCTGGGAATAGGGTCTCTAGGAGACCAAGTTGGGAATTGAGGGATGGGGTGGATGTTGGTCCTGAAAGACGTTGATGTGTTGCCTCTCGGATTTGGACGGTCTCCTGCAGTGGCAGGTGAATTGTCTTTATGTTGTGAGTTTGCTGTTAAGCCGATGACTGGACTTACTTTAAAATGGGAAATTAATCTCAAATTGAAAAGATCAATTCTACTTCTCTGCGTTAGAGCAAGCCTTGCCCGGGGATGGGAGCGATGACAACCTCGCTCCCTCATGGCTTCGCCGCAGCAAAGCTTCCCACTGCGGTGTCTTCAGAGCAAGACGCGCTTTACCAAATTCTTCTTTCCTAATAGCAAGATGTTACAATAGAGACTTGAATCATTAATAAACTGGAGTTTATTAATTTTGCAAATACCTGTGTGTTTGAATGCTGTTTTACAACAATTTCTACAATTTTTAATTAGGATTTGGAAAGGGACAGTTGAGTCAGGAGCCAGATGAGGCCTTTTGGATAATCTTACCCATGTACGTGGTACCTACCCCAGTGGATCCGGACTATGGTTTGTGAGGCTACTGCAGAATTAAAAAACACCCCAAACTTTCATTTAATTACTTTTCTGAAGATTTTCCTACCCTCTATTTGTGCTGTATGTTATTGTGTGGTTTAGGTTGTTACGAATTTTGGTCTGTTTTTCTTTGTGTCTCCTTGAGTCTTTTGCCTCTCTGCAAAACCGGGGGGACAGGGAGTGAGCTGCGGCTCAGACTCCTTACAATAAGCCGGGATGGAGGAAGAGCTGGACTCTGACCTGTTTTGTGTTTTTTTTTTTTTTCTTTCTTTTTAAAGTCTGATGAGACTAAAATGTGTTCTTGAGCTCCTTCTCCATCTCAGAGAGCTGATCCGTGCTTTTCACAGGAAGGGTGCTAGACTGCTCCAGGCAGCTGACAGTTTGCATGCTGGAGAAAATCAGGTGAAAAGCTGCCTGATGGCTACAGTTGGGCAGTTATGTTGAAATCCACTTTACTCTGGCTGTGCCCACAACAAAAGTGGTCTCTTTGTACTGGGCAATTTCTTTAAGAGGAGAGCTGGTGCTTTAGCAATCTTTTCCCCCATGAAATCTGATAGGAGCCTTCTGGGTCTTTTTTTTCCCCTCCTCTCTCTTTACAGCAATTTCAAAACCCTTTTATTAAATCTAAAACCCACTGTTTGATCATTCCTATCTAAGCTATAATTACCCAATATGAAGATGCAAGCACAAAATAATTTCCTACGGGGGTTTACACAAAAGGGAATAACTCTGATTTTTTTTTTTCAGTCCTTTGAGAAAATCTATAAGAGGATGAATAAAGCAAAGAGTGATGATAGTGCAGCACAGATACAAACCTGATGATCTTACTCTGATTCTGTCGGGTTTTCCGCTCCAGTGGCTTCCTTAAAGGAGCATTGTCAGAAAGAAAAATCACATTGCTGGAAGTAGGTTGTGCAATCAATCACTGGCCACCGAGAAAGTGTGGGATCAGATGGATTCCCTTTTGAATTCAATCAAAACACACTTCAAAGAAACTGGCATGTCTCTTGGCTGAGGTATTTAATCATATATTTGGCGCCTGGCTTGCTGTTGCAGTTGCTTAAAAAGGTAATTACGCAAGTTCTAAACTCTTTTCACTGTAGATACTAAGTTTTTGGATAATTGCATTTTCTTGGATTGGCCCTTGAACACATTGATTTACAGAAAATAATGGCTTTTTTTTTTTTTTTTACTGCTAGAATTATATAAAGTACTATTTCTAACCTGTAGTCCCTGCATCCCTGCAGTGCCTGGATTATTTGCGAGGGCTCTGCAAAAGGTGATGAAGAAATACGCATTTTGATACGGTCCATATTAGCTACATATGGGGAACTTCTGAAGGTTCCTGTATTGAAGAAGATGGAAAATTTCAAAGTAGACAACCTGAGGAACTTGGTGAATGTGCTCAGCTCCTCCTGGTGAGGCCAAATTCGGCAGAAACCTTCTGAGCGACCGGTTGCGGCAGTATGTGTTCCCAGCTCTAATTAACGTGAGATTGCAAACCATTATATGCCATATGGAGCCTCCACTGTTCCCGATCATCCTTGTACTCGAGAAGACTGAGGCATGCCGCCGGCACTTCCTTCTGTTCTTCTGCCCCTCGCAGCAGCCCCCGTGGCCAGATCTAGCCGTGCGTCACTGTTCAGGCCGGTGCGGCAAGAGCTGACACGCATCATCTGCGTGTGGGGTTTTTTTAGGTATTCTGTGGGTAATTATTAAACTTTGAAAAAATATGTGGCTATTAGGACCAGCGGTGATTGAATCGTGTCCTTTCAGAAAGGCACAGAATGTTTTATTCCCTTTCTCTGGAGCTAGAGTCCTAAAGAGCTGAGGATTTGTATTTCCCTTTTTCTTCAGAAAAAATGCAGTAACCCTTTGCACTGGGGCAGCCCTTACCAGCATGCTGGAGGAGCAAACCTAAGGGACATAAATACACCAGAAATAGCTATCTCGCTGCTTTTGTGGAAAAACAGAAATGCAGGTTAAGATGGTTGTGGCTCTGGAGCGGTGTATAAATAATTTGCATTACATCTTTCTGCATCTGAATAGAGTAGAGCCTGGGAATAATCCTTTACTTCCCACAGCCCTTTTTTTTTTTTTTTTGATCAAACATGTTCCTGTGTCAAACATATTGATTTTATCACAATTTCTACGTTCTTCCTCTCTTCTCAGTCCTCTGTGGGATCCACACCAGATTTGGTTCATGATGTTGGATTTCTTCAGAGAAGGAGTCAAACTGTTCACATTTACTTTCTGGAAGAGACTCGGGGAATGCATCAACTTTTTTCTATGAAACGGTGTGTTTGTTTTGTATTCAGGTGTAAGACTCACTTATATCTATGAATTAATCTAGACATCTTTTTCAAAAGGCATCAGAATTGTTTGCCTTTTTTCAATTTCCTTGTCTTAGGGAAAAAGAAAAGAAAAAAGGAAAGCAATGTCTCCTCAGTCAGGTTTGTTGCTATTTCCAAATGAGTTTTAGGAGTGTAAAAACTCCATGTGTTTTCCCAATTCTGCATGGTTATCCTTAGCTCAGCGTATCACCGGGGGAAACAAAACTCTTTTATCTCTGCAGATGTGAACACTCTTCACTTCTGTGTCTCGTAGTGTATTTTGATTTCTCTCTTTTCTTTCCAGCCCAGCTCTTTTAGGTAACTCCTCTGGGTTTTTGCAGTCTCAGACCCAGAAGGCAGGCAGTGTCTGTTTTACGCTTTTCTTTTGCAGATCAATACTCTGCTCAGCACTCACTCCGACGTTCAGCATTTCTTTCTTCCCAACCCTGTTCTCAGTAGGTGTTTCCGTAGCGTGGGAGTGGAGTATAATATCCCCTCTGGTCTTAAAAGTGTGAAAAAGCTCTTTCCTTCAGGAATTAAATAACTGATCTTCCATCCACTTGCTGATGTACTGTCCTCTTAGCTTAGCCCAGAACATTTGTGTAAGCTCTAACATAATTTAGTCTTTCCCATCTCAGCTGGCAACACACCCCAGCCAGCTAGCTTTTCTGTATATTTTAATATTTAATGGTGCTGCCTATTTCTTTTTAACCTCCCAGTAAGATGTGCACTACAGATGGTTTGAGACCATGTGAGGTATGTCTGGAGGGTCTTCTGGTTAATCCTTGTTTAAGACAGTTTTCCTTGTATATAAAGATGCAGGATTTTGTAATTTTAAGCTGTATCAGTAGGCACAACACGGCAAAGTTTACTTTAGTTTTGACTGTAACTGAAATCTTTACGGTTAAATAGAGTTTGCAATGTCTGCACTTAAATCCATACTTACAAAAGAAGGTAGGAAGTGCCCAGGTGTATCGGAGACGTGCCTGTTTCGGTGTTTTCTATCGGATAGTAGCACAGGGAGACACTACGCGGGAAGAGGACTCAAGTCTTCCCATTTTCTGCAGTGCATTTCTAGCATCCTCAAGTGCTGTGTTTCTTGGAAAAGAATGTTCTGTCAAACCCTGGCACCCATAAGAACTTACACAAGGAAGTCATTACAAATCTGTTAACGAATTAGGTAACCTGTCAACAGGCTTCAGAACAGCAGCCCTCCAGACTGGTTATGAAATAGTGTTTTTTCAATCAATTTTTAGCTATTTAGGCAGCCTCTTAACTGTTCCCTTCACGGTTTCACTGGAAGAAGGACAAATGGAAAACATGGAAGTCATCAGAAATTCATTAATCTGATCTGGGAACATGCGTGTTAAAATACCTTACTTACAAAGATCCAGATATTACACAGCAGAGCAGAATTTGAGAACATTTGGATCCCTGACCTGTGCGTTTCTGTAAGTTTAGCATGTTTGGATCACTTTTTTGTTTGGACTGTGATTTTTCTATTTGTTTTTAGGGTAGTTGAACCTTCTTTATAAGGTATTTGACCTTAAATTGCTGGTGTGCACACTTAAATCTCAGCTCAAGTCTAAATCTGGGTGGATATTCTGGAATTTAAATTAAAAAAAAAACAAACAAACCAACAAAAACCCAACAAAACCAGAATGACTTTACAACATCTTTTCCAACTTCAACAGCTGAAGAAATTCTAGTTGTTTTTAAGTGCTCTCAGTGATACTAGACTTGGTGTGAATTGTGGGGGAGAGCCTGGTATGCTTGAGAAATGTGTTTGCTACTAGCTGCAGGGGCAGTCCTCGCATGATTAAAACTCAGCGTTTCTAAAAGATAACAACTCTTTGCACCGATAACGTCTCCCGACATGATTCAGTCCTTCCAGCTGCAGAGTTTCTTCTTTCTTCCCTCTGACCGTGACCCGTGCCGCTGGCTGGGAGAGGGGACTGAGGACCATTTCTAGTAATACCTTCTGCTCTGGGTTGCTGGAAGCGGAGCCCGTGTCTCTGTCGGTGCCGTGGGTCCGTGCCGTGCTCCATGGGGCTGGAGGAGGTGGCCTGGCGCCATGTCGCCCTTGCCGCTGCCCCGGCTCCTGCGCCAGCCCTCGCCTTGCTTCGCTTCTGCGCTTCTGTCATAATATTGACTTGCAAACATACAGCTTTTTTGCTAGTTGCTATGGTTATCTCTCGGCTACCCACATCTGAACCGTAGAAGGAGTAACAAGCAATACATTTCAAGCCTTAATGAAATGCACAGCAGTGTGTTAAACTTTTAAACCCAATGTGAATATCACTAAGCAACATCCATTCGTGATTTGCCATAATTACTGCTGCAAGCTCCTTAGGATTGAAATGCCGGAGCACAAGTCTTTCTCCTCCACTGCATCAAATATGTTTTTCTGCCAGTAGCTTCACAGTCTCTCAGACCTGTGATATTTCATAGTCCTTTCACAGTTTCAAAGAACTAAGTTTGACCTCTTTAAATTATTCACACCTTCAGACCAGCAACATCCCCAAAATATCCTTTTGTGTGTATCACCCATTTCCTCCTCATTCACTCCCAGAAATTTATTTTAAAGACATTTGATTCTTCTGCCCTGATAGTTCTTCTGCTTCTGATAGTTCCAAAATGCGAATCCAACTCATTTTCCTCCAAGCTGCTTCTTGCATATTTGGAAGAACCAGTTCCACCAAATGAGCATTAGTGTTGAATTAAAATGTGTGCGCGGTCGGTGCTTGGAGCTGTTTGCTCCAGTAACTGCACCAGAAGGAGCCGATGCCTCAAGTCTCCTGAGATGGTAGTTTTCTGCTAAGAGGTCTTATTTAGCGTCTATCTTGAGCAACGCATTTTATCCATCAGTTTGAGAAGTAAAATAAAACCGGACACTGTCTATATGTCTACACTCCAGGCTTCAAGTCAAATAATTAATTGCACTGCCCCGTGCAATTGCAGTGCTTGAATTAGTTGTGCTTGCAGATTGGGCTGTTTGGAATAATTCTGTGCTGTGCCCAGTTTCTCTGCTGCTCAGTCTGATTTCCTGTATTCTCTTAATGTTTTACGTGTAGCACTGGAGTTACCAATCCCAGAGAGGAAAAACTGGTTGATCTATCTGCTGTATGTTCGCAGAGACTACGATGAGTGTAAGGTAAGAGCTGCTTTTGAGACTTTGCATTAGGAAGTATTTTGCTAATGTTATGAAACGATAGTTTTCATACCAGTTTTCAAACCACCCTCTTTCCTGACTGCTTTTGGAATAAGAGGACCAGGAGAAAATACGAGTAAAATAACTTTAGTGTTCTCAAATCGTTGGCTACCTTCAGGATTCATGCGCAACAGTTCTCTGGAGCAATCTGTGAGCTCACTGTGTCTTTTGGACTGGAAAAATGGAAAGAATTGCAAACTCCTCTTGTTCCAAGTGATGAATAGAGTCTTCCAAACTGATAACAACACAGTTCCATAGTGCAGGTCTCTCGATGGTACTACAGAGACGCTATGAAAAACACTTCAGTTGAGAAAAACGTTACTACTAAGTCTAAAAAAAAAAGAGGTCTTGGCTACCCTTGGACAAAATTCTTTCATTTTACGCATGATGCATTGCACCCTTTAATTTCTCCTGGTTTTGCTGAGTAGCTTGGAAGTGGTCGTTTGTTTGGGATTATAATAGTCAGTGGACTAAGGAAATGGCAAATCTGTTATTAAACAGTGTTTTTTTCCTAATAAAATGAACACGAGCTATTGAAGATGATGCGCCAGTGGGCAGGAGGAGGGGAATAAGAGTTGCCTTTCTGTTTCTGAAATGCATGAAGAAGATCTGAAAAGACTTTTTTGCTTCTGAAACACCAGGGTTGGTCAGGACTTGTCTCTCTCTGCTGGAGAACTCCTGGGGGTGCTTAGGAAAGAGGCAGGCTGGGGGAAATTCATTTAGCTTTTAATTAATGGAGCTGGAGGATTGTATCATCAGCAGCACGATTTCCTCTCAGATCTTGGTGTAAACAGATATAAACAAAAGTTGGACTAGCAATCTAAATAGAAAATTGTTTCCTTTTTCTGTTATCTGACTGCATTTTTTTGGTCTCTGTGTACTTTTACTGTTGCTGTGATGGGATGTAGAATCAGAGTGCAGAAAAGATGTATGGCTCAGGAAAACAGGGAAAATAACCAAGTGGATGATATAATGGCAACATCGACTTCTCCACATCTTCATCAGTCATGGAAGCAAGCAAAATGTGGGGGAAAAAAAATAAAGACAAGACAGCTAATACTCTTTTGCTTGGCAGGCCGGCTTTGTAGTAGCTGTCAAAGTAAAAGGCAGCAAAGCCTTTCCTCAGAGCTCACAAAATAGGCTTTTTGCAGTAAAGTTGGAAGAGTTTGGCACCAGACCATAGCTGGTTAAATGATCTTCCATCCTTTTGCCCAGATGTGATGGATGGGGTTGTCCAGAGGCCTGGAGTTGTCCAAACAAAGATAAGAACTTCAGCATGCCAGGATGCTTCTTCAGTCACCGAGGAGTGACAGGGAGGTCCAAAAGGTGATTCGGATCTTAGGTGGGCTCAGCTGCGTTCTGGTGGTCTCCATCTTTCTCTGCTGGTGTTACATGGGGCAACGGATCTAACCTGGATGCCCCAGGTACTTGCCCTTATACGTGATAAGCATAGACGTTCCCAAACGTGCTATTTGGGGCTAATACCTTCAGAAACGAAAGAGGTATTGACAGTATTCCCAAGGGCTTAAATTGCTGTTAACCCCTTGATTCCAGTGTAGTTTGGGCATTCGTTGAAGTCCGTTAATCTTCTTTTAAGATTCAGCTAAGAAACAGTTGACCTGTGTTGCTAATTAGTTTTGGTCTGAATCTTGCTAGACCCTCTTTCCCACTCATTGCTTTGAAACGCTTCCTCCGTAACACGGTTTTAAAAGCTCCCATATTTTTCAATGATGTACAAGGCCAAGAAAAACCTGTTTGTTTACCAACATTAGCTCTCCAAAATGACAGCATTAAATTGATTTTAATCCTTACGGTGCCACTCCTGCAACACCACTATTTTGGTGTTGCCAAGCTTTTGACAAATTTTGCCGCTCGTTACAGCGAGAGATTAATAACGCTGGCTGGCTGGTCACCTCTCCCCCTACCCAGCAAGATGCAAGGCAAACGTCCAAACGTCCCCCGGAGCCGGCGGCTGCAGCATCCCCAGCGATCGCACAGGCAGAGGGGAGTGGGGGGAGAGGAGGGACAAGCCCCGCTAAGCAGTGATCATCACTCAGCCCTCGCTCTTCGCATGTAAAGCAAATAAACTGTGTTTTCTGCTCGCAGCATCGATTCCAGCCCTGCCCCACTAACCGTTTTTCACGACAGAAATCATCTGCTTCTCTTAGGTGCGAGGCAGGAATTATTAAAATTACCAGATGCTTTTAATTAATTAAAATTGCTCGTGCTGCTTGGTCTCCTGCCAGTATGTCTAAATTCTGTCAGTGAGTTAAATAAACTTGGGAGGAAAGGCTGGGAATACAGGTCATATTTCTCGGCTCAAGGCCTTTTGCTATGGGATTTTTTAGGGCTTATAGAATTAATCAGATCTCTCTACAAGATAGCTCTCTATTGCCCTCTCTTGCTCTGAGAAACGGGTTTTCTGTACATGGAACAATGTAGAGTATCTGTATTCAGAAAATGCTTGTTTGTGCCCGAGTTGTCCTATAATGACGTACTTTGTAAAGACTAAAACGTAGCTTGTGGAGGGTCTCTTGTTGAGATATTAGCAGATATAGATCCGGGGAAAGAGCGGCCTATACTTGTTCTTCCTTTTCCTTCCTCTCTTTAGTCTTCTTTTTCAGTGAGGATTCTCAACAATAACTCACCTTGCCTTCACCCCGCTTTCCTTCTACGTGCTGTATTTGAGGATCAGTTTTCCTCCTTGTTTTCAGGTCCTTCATTTATATTCATCTCGGAGGCAGGGGATGCTGGTACTGCGGATGCACTTGACAGAAGTGCCAGATGAGCACCAGGTTATTGCTAGCCCAGAAATCTTTCTTTCCTCCCTTTGTCTCTTCCACTTCTGAGCAAAAGAGGAGTCTCAGAGCAGAAATGATGTAGCCACAGTGCTCATTCTCCCAAAGGTTACTCTTTTTGATAGTTTATTAAAGTTTTATTTTATTTCAGGTCATGTGTGACTATGGGATATAGCCACACTGCACCCACACCCCAAACTGTCAGCTGCATGAATGCAGCCAGCAAGAATTTACATTTTCATCAGGTTTTTTCCTCCTTCCTTTTCCCATGTATTCGTCATTTGTTCATTTGGCTTTCATTGACTCAGCTGCAGTTCCTCCAATTCAATTTATTTCTTCACAAAGGGCCTTGAGTAGATACCCTTATCAGCAGAGGATGCTTTCAGAGATTCCTTGTGGTATTTTCCCCAGGTAATATCTAATTATTTTTGGTAATAGGAATGAAGAGAGAAATACTAAAAAGGCTGCAGTGTTCCTGGCACAGTGCTCTTCATGCACGGTGATGAGCTTGTACTCTCCTGTGCACTCCTATACTTGTCCCAGCCACGGTCCAGTGCCTTTATTATATACGGGGTTGCAGTTTCTGTAACTGAAACCACATCTCTGTCATTAGCTTTGTTAAAATATTGACAGTTTACCACTTTTATAGCATTTTAATATAGTATATTGCGGCAACTAGCTACAAATTCTGTATTAACATTGACTTCTCCAAGCACAAATTATGATTAAACAAATTCTGTAATTCTCATGTCCTGTGTGATACCACTGTTACCATCACATAAGAACTGTGTCCATCAAAATCTTGCATGGTGTTTAAATTCAAGTTGTTTTAGGACATTCTGCGATAAGCACAGACACAGCACAGCTATATGTAGCACATACAAAAAATTCTCCAAACCAAGGTTGCAGAAGGTGTTTGGTCAGTCAGAAATCAATTTTCTTTCACAGGGATTGCCTTTATTAAAATATTTGAAGGGTTTATATTCTTCTGAAAGCTGCCGTGCCGCAGGTTAGTAATGGAGACCACGTTGGGCATCTACTCTCTGCACTTTGTCATTTCAGGCTGTCATCAAAGAGCAGCTCCAGGAGTCTCATGGGCTGTGTGAATATGCAGTCTACGTTCAAGGTATGTCACAGGAGGCCTCTGAAAGTCTTAATTTCGCTAAAGCAAGTTACTTCTGATTTGAGATACAGTGGACAATAAGAAGGGGAACAGATATAAAAATATAAAATTCATATGTAAAAAATATTGGGCTTTTTTTCTACTTGCCAGGTCTAGTTTTGAAGTTTGGGATTTTCACATGGATGGGCAGATTAGATTTTCTGTTTTCTCTGTATTGATGAGTTTGTCATCGATTCCTCCTTGGACTATGGACTCTTTCTTGGCCTTCAGCGTGTTGGTGTGTGCTTGGGTTGTGTGTTTGGATTGTATTACAGATGCACATTTTCTGTTCAAGCTACGTACCACAGGTGATTATTGTCTTACTGTTTGCTTTCAGGATGCTCTTCCTCTCCTGCCCTCTGTCCCCTAAAAAATGTTCCCCAAAACTTGGCATTGCAATTCCAAGTTCTGTGTGTCATGTTAGCAGATGACCAGGGTGAGGGACAGCTGAGCTGTGTTGGCCAAGGACATATTGCAGCCTGTAGAAGTTGGGGTGGGGGGAGAAATCCGGGCTGCATCTTAATGAGTGATTTGAGAGGGTTTAAAGCTAACTTTCTTCTGAAAAACAGGAGTTTTTCCAAGCAAGTACGAGTCCTTTGCGTGCGTTGTCATTCTGCCCTCAGACACAGCTTCTGCCTTTCAGGGGGAAAGACCAAATGAGTGCTGTTATAATATATCTGTACTCCCCCTTCCTTTCCCTGCTGTCAGAGAGGCACGTTTTTCCTGCATATAATGGACTGATTTGCCTGGCATATGTTGTCTTACAGCTTTGATACTTCGCTTGGAGGGGAAAATTCAAGAATCTCTTGAACTTTTTCAGACATGTTCCATTCTGAACCCTCGCAGCGCTGACAACCTCAAGCAGGTGGCACGATCGCTGTGAGTGATGTTTTATTGTTTCTCTTTGATGTGCCACCCAGGGCCTTCCATGTTTTGTTTTTCCCTCAGGAATCAAGTGAGATCCCAGGCTGCCTAATTCCAAACATGCTTCCTCCTTATCAATACTTGAGTTGGCTTCCAGGAGTGTGGGATACCCTTAAAAGCAGAATATCTGTTATCTGCTTGGCTGCCATTGTATTTTCTTTTTCTTTGTGCTTTAAGCAGGAGAGGTGACACACTGATGTCTAGCTCCAGAGCTAAGGGTGCTCACTTGAGCTGTGTAAACTTGCCCTACAAACCCCTTTCTGTCTGTGAGTGTCTGGTTAGATCACCTGTCTTTTTTCCTTTGAGACAAAGGCAGAATGCAGAGCCTGTGAATTCATTCCTTGCATCTCCAGTAACGTCAGGGAGTGCCTCAGCATCTCCCAGGATTGATGACCTTGGCCCTGAAAGGGAGCACTGCTCAGATTGTAATATTGCTGAGATTGTAAACTTCTCAGGGCTTCTCACGCGGGTCTCCAGAGAACTAGCAAATGACGTCATTTCTCACTGGCAAAGGTGGTAGCGGTTGTGCAGCAGGGTTTCAGAGCAAGCAAAAATAAAAATTGAAATGCTTTTGCAGGTTTCTTTTGGGGAAACACAAGGCAGCCATTGAAGTGTACAATGAAGCAGCTAAACTCGATGAAAAGGACTGGGTAAGTGTTTCAGTGATTATTGTAGTATGCAGATGTCTCTGCAGTTTTATGAAGATGGCTGTAAACTTGTTCCAGGCAGAGGAGAGCTCACGCTGCCCGCCGTCTGAGCAGAGGAGGAGCTGCAGGGCTGAGAGGTGTTGCCTTTGAGCACGGGTGAGCCTCTGCAGCATCTGGTTTGGATCACAGGAGCAAGGCATCATTTCTGCCTGCAAAATCCTACACCTTGTCTTGGGGCACAGAGAATTGAGCAACACATTTGAGCTTTGCAAAGTTATCGGTATTAACATAGCCATATATATATGTACACATTAAGGAAAGTATGGGAAGTAGCTCCCTGTTTGGAAACCCTCAGTTATCACTAGAACTTGCTTGAGTAATTGGGAAACCTTTTGTAATGCAAAACACCACTTAAAAAAGGTTACCCTCAAACTAGCTGGGAGGGTTACTTGTTGCCTACCAAGCATTACTTGTTTTGGCAAAACGTAGGCTGATAGCTACAGGAGCAGTAATTAAATTAGCCCTTCTATATAAGAAGACAAAAAGTGAAGGAAGAGCATTGCAAAGGGAAACGTGTGACAGTGGGTGAGAGGAGAGAGGAGCTGGCTTGTGGTTAGCAGGGGACACCCTTCTGCAGGTGGCTCTTTTGCCTGTGGAAGTGGTGTTTCTAAGATAGACTTGCTACACCTGATCTCATTCCCTAAGACATCGGGCACTCGCTGACTTTAGCCATACTTTTGGTGCTCAGTACATCTAAAATCCAGGCTTGATACAAGGGTACATTTGGTTTTATTCAACTTACCCTGTGCCAGATAACTCAGAAACCTTTTATACCGTGGGTGGTCTTTCAGGTCTGCATTCCCTCTGCTAACCAAGCTACCTGCAGTATGTGCTTGGCATGCCTATAGTCCTATTTACAACCACAGCAGGCAGTCTTCAGTGGGTATTTTGATTATCTCCCATACCTGGCTCAGCACTGGAAGTAGAGCCAGCCTGTGCTCTTCCCTTACGCTGTCTCGTTCTGTAAGCCACAGTAACCAGGAGTTACTGATTCATTACTGTTCTCCACAGTTGGAGAGACTGTGTGGAGGAAAATATCATTCTAAGAGGGTTAATGGGGAAATAAGAGTTTCATCTTAAAGGTCAAGGCTGTCTAAACTGAAGAAGCAGTGAAATGCTCTCCAGAATAGAAACGAGGAACTGGTGGACCTTGCTTTTCAGTTCCCCAGGACGTGCCGGTGAGGAGGGTGGCAAGTAGCTTGTCTGTTAA
The DNA here is from genome assembly GCF_000687285.1 of Phaethon lepturus. NCBI lineage: Eukaryota > Metazoa > Chordata > Aves > Phaethontiformes > Phaethontidae > Phaethon > Phaethon lepturus. Next base: position 33,198 of record NW_010561477.1, on the reverse strand, counting down.
ACTGTTGGTGATGAATTAGAGGCGTGATTGTTCCCTATGGTGTCGCTGGAGTGTTTAGAATCCCTAAGTGATCTTCCTACTCTGCCACAAATGTGTTTATAAGATGCCAGAGGGATATCAGCCCTCCTGGTGCTTCTATTCGACTTTTATTTTGGAAAATTAAGCACATCTTCAAATTTTATTCAGCTGGGTGCAGCGTTGTTCATATCCTAATGACTGTACAGGTAGATTGAGAGCCACCCAGAAGGGCGGCTTACCTAGCTTCAGAGATCAGTCTTTGCTCCTTCTTCTCTGACAAGACCATTGTAATTTCTGTGTTTTCGTCTCAGTGGCCTGCAGTCTTTTGTGTACAATCACATTTAAGCTCTATAGGTACCTGAAGCAACTTGAATTTGTAGATGTACTTGATCTACAGAGCCAGAAGGGTGTGGGCAGGTACAAAGGTCTCCCTATCCAGGTCAGTGATGATTGTTACCACTGACAGATTACATACCATGTATCTCAGACCTCATGCTGATTTGGTTTTTGGTGTTTTGTTGTTTTTTTTTTTACAGGAGATCAGCCACAACCTGGGTGTGTGCTACATGTACCTGAAGCACTTCAACAAGGTAATGCAAATGCTACCTGACAAATGTGAAGCAGGGTTCCCAGAAATTTCAGTCTTTCCAGTAGTTTGAAGTGGGGCATTTGCAGTCATAAGTGTTAAAGAAGTTTTTTGCTTCAGTGGTTGTTTCTGGGAGCAAAAGTTTGTGAGCTGTCTCTGTTTTCATTTGCGTGTTGAATTACTTTGAGTCAGCTGGAAGTTAGTGAAGCTGGAGAAGAGTGAAACTGAGGTTAGCCTTGTTGCTGGCCAGGAGGCTTTTTCTGAACTAGGATTTTTCAGAGAGTGTTTCTGGTTTTAAAGGGAATGTTTGAGAAACCTCAAAGAGCTGCCTCAAACTAGTCAGAAAACCAGCTGTGCTCCAACAGGAGCTGCTTCTGTTTCCGAGCCTTTTAAAACCAGAACCATAAACACCGCTGGTTTTGTGAGGAGCAGCAATCTGTAGAGCATGCCAGTTCCATCTTCCCGAAGAAAGAGAAGTGTAAGGGTAAAGACCCAAACCATTTCCCCAGCATGCAGCTCAAACTGCTGCACCTCATGCAGGGAGTTTCTGAAGGAAAACTTGCTGCCCCTTGGGTCTGGCAGGAGTCAGTGAGAAGAGTTACTGGAGTTTGCTGGAGGTTGCAGCAGGCACCTTTTTTCCTCCATGGGAAGGATTTTCTCCTGTGTCTGAAGCTCCTTTTGCACCAAGCCTGGAGCAAAAGTCACAAAAGAGCATAGCTGCAGTGTGGGCAGCACTAACTTTATTAGTTTTGTAGCTAATGAAGAACTTCTTGGAAGCTTGAGATGGAGTCTCTTCCCAGCTTCTCAATTAACCCTCTTCTAGGTGCTCGGGGTGAGCACTGAGCAGTCTCTGATCCTAAGGGGTTACTTTGTAAGGGAAAATCTAGCATGTAGAAGCCTTTTTGTTCTCAATTTGGACCAACTGCTCCCTGCTGCTCTTTCTGGTGGAGTGCTGTGGCCCTTGCAGCAAACCCCTGCTGCATTCCCCATTCGAGGCATCGCTGTAAAGGAAGAAGCTCTAGAGTATAGGTTCATACTTGGGATTTGTTGTCTGCAGTAATGCCTTCCAAACTGGAACCTGCCGACTTCTCAGCTTTTCCGTAAGTCTGAGATGTACTGGTCACCTGGGCAGCAATACTGCCATGAGGACGTCTGAAGTATAACAAAGCCTTCAGGGATGACTGTCTCTTCAGTAGTTGGTGGTAACAAGTATCCCAGAATTGGATTGCAGAATTCCATTACTGTGTCAGCATTTCTCTTTCTAATATGTCACGTGTTCAGAGACAGCAAATATACTTTGCTGTCCTGCTGGCTAGGCCTGAGGCAGTGAGGGGAAGACATGCTTCAAAGCATCTCCTCTTGGAGGGGATCGGTGTGTGCCTGACAAGCGCTGATTCACTCCCCTTATTCACTTGGCAATCCATGCTCATTGCTGGAATAAGCATTTAACGAAGAATAATCTGTAATGTACCTATTAAGCTAACAAATCTGGAGATTCCCTCAAACCAAACAAAATTCAAATACAGGAACAGGCCTGTGCTCCTCTCCTCCTTGGGAGGTCATTGCCTCTTGTCTTGGCTTGAAACATGCCACGTTGCCTTTTTCTGTCCGTAAAAGCACGTGGCTCCTGATGCAGAACTCGTTTCAACGATTAGCTAGGCTGGGTTTTGCTGGCGGGGTTCTCCGAGCTCAGGGGCGTTAGCTGTTCCCTTTCGCTAGCTGCTGTGGATTGCTCTTGGGCTGTTGCTTCACTGAGGTCTCTGTAATCACTTTTTTTTATTTTATTTTATTCTCTGTGGTTGTGTGTTTAGGCACGAGACCAGCTAAACAATGCCCTGGAGCTCAACAGACATGATCTGACTTACATGATGCTGGGGAAAATTCATCTGCTGGAGGGGGAGATGGATAAAGCCATTGAAGTCTATAAGAAAGCCGTAGAGTAAGAATATATCCCTTTTTCTATCTGCTCATGTCCCATCCTATGCCAGGAGAAATTTGATTGGTGTCCCAGATCTGAATTGAGGACACGATTAAAAAGCTAATGGTAATTATAGTGTCTCTGCGCAAAGCTGGCACTTTCAAGCTCTTCAGCTGTCTCTGCTCTCAGCTGTAGTCCTCCTCCTGCTGACAATGTGTCAGGGAAGAAGGTAGCTGTTTGAAGGTCTGCCAAAAAAAAAGTGGAAAAACAAATGGACAGAGATGCCTGGGAGCAAACTCATCCAAAACTGACTTCATAAATCCCAAAGGTTTATCTACCAAAAAGATCTAACCCTGGGTGTCTCTCTAACCTTGATCGTCTGTCAAAAATCAGTTGCTGGGTTTCACAGACTGTTTTCACTTGGAGTGATTTGTGTTTGAAAGCGTGTGAGTAGGCAGACTAGAGACGGGTCGGTGCACAGTGAGTTTCTCCCACCCCATCACTGTTTCTCAGTACCGATCTATCGTGGTTTAGGGCATCCTGATTAGGGCATTTCGGATTTGCCCATGCTTTTAAAATGTAGTTTTGTAATGGAGGCAAACCTAAAGAAAAGCAGGAGCATGCCAGAAGCCAGTGCAGGGTCTACATTTTGTGCTCTTTTCAAATACCGTTCCCTTACGCATCTGCTTTTGGCTGCTGTCTGACAGTGTATTGGGTTGGGTAGACATTTGGACTAATCTAGAATGTTTATGACGTAAATAATCCTTGCTAAGCGTCTTACCAGGTTTATATTTCTTATCTCGGTGCCCCCCTCCCCTCCCTTCTTCCTCACTCCTGTTTTTTTTTCCCCCTTTTTTATTCTCATCTGCCTATTACATTTGGCCTGCTGTCATCAGCCCCAGGATAGTCTGTCGTTGCTCTGTGTTTATATACCATCACCCACAGGCAGTTTTGTTCTGGTTGAGATTTAAAGGTGCCAGCACGAGTGTGCGTATTAGATTTCTTAAGTCTCGATAGCAGAGAATTGAAAACTTACTTCTGTTAAGGTGAGTGAGGCCACAAATACAGCATCTCTTTCTGCTTTTTCTTTTTTTTGTTGTTGTTGTTTTAATCCTATTTATGTCTTCAAAATCTGCTGGGAATGGAGATGCTTTTAAAAGGGTTCACAACATTGCTGTGTGAACCCCAGACTAGCAGTGAGGATTGGGAATTGCATACAGAAATGAAAGCCCTTGGGACATGTATTTTCAAGCTCCTCTGTGCTGAATGGAGAGGCGTGTATGGCCAGGGATACATTAACAGGTAGTGCCTGTCTGAGCGCTTCGGTCTGCAGGCTGCAGCGTAGCACAAAGCCGTGGTGAGCAGTCCACAGCTGGTCTGCGAAACCAGGTTTGTAATCTTTTTATAGGGTAGTGAATTAAAAGTCTGACAACGAGTGTGTGTAGGATCCATCAGAAATGCTTAGGATTGCCTGTGCTACATGGCCCAAGAGGCTTGGGATGGATTTACAGGGTGGTTTATGGGAGTCGATGGAAAATCCCATTTTGTATTTCCAGGTCACTGATGCAGATTCATTTTGAAGCTTAACAAAGCCACATTATTTTATTATGCATCCAGATCTATTTCACTGAGCTAGCTATGTGGGCTTCCCATTTATATCTAGAAGACATTTTGAAAGCTTAGGTGTAATACTGTTCATAGGAAGTCCCCATGATGGCAAGTGTTCTAATATTTGCATTTAATAATAACAGTTAATTTCCTGGAGTAATACTAGTATAATGTAGCATCGTAATTCCATGTTTTGTTTTTACCTTGTTCTGGAAGGACTAATAAACAATGCAGCTCTCTGGCTTTTGTATTACAGGTTTTCTCCAGAAAACACAGACCTCCTTACAACGTTGGGGTTACTTTACTTGCAGGTACTGAATACCTTTAGCTATTACGTGAACTTATTTTCAATATGACCAAAGTTTTGGTTTTTTTTAACAGAGTTAATTTCTATCCACCTTCATCTGACTTGCACACGTTTCTCTAAAGACTGCCTTTAACATGACAGAGCTTGCTTTCCTGTATCTTCTTATTTCCTTTTGATGCTAAAAGCAAGTTGATTTTCTGGACCTGAGCCAGAGCAGGAATTCTGTTTGGCAACTGCCCTAATTCTGTTATAAATCCTCCAAGTATAACAAAACATGACTAGTCATTACCTTGTTTCTGGAGCAGGAGTCTAGCAAGTTATTCTCCTACAAAAGCAGCCATGAAATTGTTAGTGTTAAAGCACCATAGAAGAAAACTGGAAGAGATTTAAATAACAAAGGCGTGCTTATCACTTGGGTCTGTAAAATGTATGGGAAGGACTGTCTGATTATCCCAAAAGTAAGCTTCTCAAAGCGTGAACAAACAAAGAAGAATAGGCAGTAGTGCCTGAAAGGTTTGATGGGCTAGAAAACTTACACCAAGTGCTGATTCGGAAAGATCCGTAAGCATTTCCCTAATCGTTTAGATGCTTGAGAATAAAATTTCGATCTTGAAAAACATTGTCTTGCTCTAGAGATAGGGAAATTCAACAGGAGCCTTGGAACTCTTCAGTGGATATGTGTGGATTGAGAAGGGAGTATGACATGGGAAGGGGGATCTGTGGATATGTCTGGATTTAGAAAGGAGTATGAGTATGACATGGGAAGGGGGATCTGTAAGATAGAAGTAGCTTAAGTATAACATTTGCCCTGTGAATTTAGCCCCCAGTTCTCTGTGCTGTGATTTGTTTGGTTGGTTTATTGTGTCTCTGGATACAGACTCACCTTCAGGAGTTTAAAGATGCTTCTACAGCCTTCCCACTTCACTATTAATTACAGAAGTCACTGGACACTGATGCATCCTGTTTGGACTGGTACAATTCTGGCATAACTCAATTGAAAACAATAGGATTTAAGTGATTCTAAGCAGTCTTGTGCTTCTATATGGACACAGTCGTGCTCAGGAACACTTGCAGTCCCTTAGAAGACAAGGAAAGACTTTTTCCTGTGAAAAGAGTGCCCTGGGGAGTGCGGAAGTTGTGGTAAGGGAATCCAGGATGTGCAGAGTAGCAATTTGTAGCCTCTTTGCTGGAAGAGAGGAAGGAGCAGAGGAGTATCAACCCAGAGCTCGCTCCTGTATAGAAATGTCAGAGCACCAAACCATATGGAAACCTTTGTTTTGGTCAGAACAGTGGATCCAGCCCAGCAAAATAAATCTTTAGAATCTGTTGTGTAACTATCAAACAAGAACATGTATCTGTAATGGCAGCACTGTAAAATTCAGTTTTCTGAACATGTCTTTTAACTGAACCAGAAATTCTGGTGCCCAAAAAGCATGTATTCTCCTTCTTACCCACCCTTATTCCTGAATTTCTGATGCTAATTTACTTCTTTTTCCAGCTTGGGGATTATCAGAAGGCTTTTGAACACCTTGGAAATGCACTTACGTATGACCCAGGCAACTACAAGGTATCATGAGGAGTGGAAACGAACCAGCTGAATGATGATGAGATACCTCTTAAAGCTAATTCTAGTATCAGAACTTTGCCATCTATATCCAGGGTCTTAGCCTGGAGAGTCTGAAAAGGGTCATGCCCAGAAACTTTCCTCTAAAATAGATTTCTGGGACTTTTCCCTGGGTAGGGAACTGGATGCGTCTGGAGGAAGGGAAAGGGGAGGAGGCAGAATATGAGATGTTAAATTGATCCCTTTCATCTTTAATCTGAAGTCACCCCAAACCCAGGTGGAATTAACAAAATGGAATTTATTTTGCAAGGAAAGTCTTCTAGGCATTATTTCAAAAATCCCAAGAGCTCTTCCCCAGTCCCTGCGACTTCTAGGCACGGAGCACAGATACAAGTGATATTCCGTTATATTATTCTCCCATCTGCTCATAACCCTGTCCGTGCTTCCAGCTGTTGTATACAAATGTGACTTTTCCTTGGCTTTGGTCTGGGGAGCCAAGCTTGGCATCTAGGTTTCATTCCTGACTGTGAAACTGCTTCCCTTTTTAGCCATGTTACTTCTCTCTGCCACTTTTTCCTTCTGTACGATGTTAATGATGTAGAGTTTTGAAGTGTGGGGTTGAGAAACTATGTATGAACGCAAGCTGAATGTTATTGTGAAAACACCTTTACACTTACAAATTTTTCTTGTCGCTGTGAAATATTATAAAGGACTTAACTAGTGTAGTTTAAATATAGTGTGTTGCAAACACTTGCTTTTTTTTTCCCCATGCATATTTCCATTAATTTGCAGAATCAACCAGTCAGTGTCAACTAGACTAGCTTTGCTGCGTATGTCGTGCTTGCAGAGTATGTTTTACTCTCCGGTTAACTTGCACTAGAAGTATTTCTATCTGTGCTTGTTGGTAAAAAGAAACTATTAGTGCATAGATCTTCTCAGAGACTCAGACTCTAGGAGGTACTACTGTCACCTCAAAACATACCCTGAACGCTTGTCACGTTGCAATATTTCCGAGACAGTTGTGATCGAGATGGTGCAGGAAGAAGCAGCTTCAAGTCCTTTCTTTACCCCGTCTTCTGCTGTGTGTTGGGAGATTCTAGAGTCCCCATCTGCTCCTCGCTGTTGGTCTTGGCATCCCCTAGAAGAAAACACCTGAAAAAGTTAAATGGTTGCTCTTGAGATGGCTTTAGTTTATTAATTTTGTCCTGTTGTCTTCTTGCTATATTTGGGGAAACAATTTTCAGCTAGTTCCTCAGCTGGTCACTTGTCTTCTCTCAAAGGCTACCTTGGCAGCTGGCAGCATGATGCAGGCCCATGGAGATTTTGACGTTGCCCTCTCCAAATACAGGGTGGTAGCCAGCACTGTGCCTGAAAGCCCCCCACTGTGGAACAACATTGGGATGTGCTTCTTCGGGAAGAAGAAATATGTAGCAGTAAGTATCTAGTTGCCTTTCTTTTTTCATCTGGAGCTAAATTCATGCAAGAACAAGATTCCTCTTGTGGCAGAAACAGGAGGTTTGTTCTGGGTGGGGTATGTGACAGCACATTTTTTCCTTTTTTGAAGGCTATCAGTTGCCTGAAGCGGGCAAACTACTTGGCTCCCTTTGACTGGAAGATCTTGTACAATTTGGGATTAGTCCACCTCACGATGCAGCAGTACGCATCTGCTTTTCACTTCCTCAGTGCTGCCATCAACTTCCAGCCCAAGATGGGAGAGCTGTATATGCTCCTTGCAGGTATGCAACGCTCCGTTATCCAGCTCCGGTGGATATCCAGGTTAGGGGATGCAGCATTAGAGAGAGAGAAAGTTTGGGCTGAAGTAAACAAATACTGGATAAAAGCTATACTAAGAAGCTATTCATACCTGTCAGTGACGTACTGCGGAAGTCTGAATAGTCTGTTCTCTCTCTGTGGTAAATAGGAAGGTTAAATCGTTGTCAGATCCAGACCAAACATTAGAAAATACTTTCTACATGTAAGAGTTTGGGTTTGGGTTGCCTAAGGAGAGAGCATAGATTTCCAGCACTGGACATTTTTGGGATCAAGCGAGACAAATATTTGTCAGAAATGACGTTAGTACAGTTAATCCGGGCAGCAGCCCAGCCAACCCTGCTAGCACCTATTTATTTTAAGATGCAATGACATTCAGAGTTGTCCTAAAAATGAAGTCCGTGTGAAGCATTGACTTGTGTATGCACATTTTGCTTTGGTACAGTTGCTCTGACAAACCTTGAAGACATTGAGAATGCAAAACGTTCATATGAGCAAGCTGTGGCACTGGACAAGTAAGTCTTAATCATAGCTGTCAGCTGTTTGATCGTGTTGCTTTGCCTCCCTCACCTGGTTTCTTTTCCATGCTTTGTCCCTTGGTCTCCTTTGACCCTAAATGGTTTGCAATAGGGAAGCATTTTTATTCCTGCAGCTGTGCTAGTCACTGTTTTAAAACCACCATTTATTTTTCTTCTTAAATTCAGGTCAGCTCTGAAAAATGAAAGGGAAATTTTGTTTCAGACCAACCCAAAGCTGATTTTTATTTTGCTGTTTAGTTAGTGAGCCAGTGGTGATGACTTTGGATTCCAGGCCTCCTTCCAGTGAATATTTGTACACAGTGGAGCAGATTGAAGAGAAGAAAACCAGTCATCCCAGAATATTTTGTAACCCCAGGTTTGAGCACTGTGCAGAGCGATGAGAGGCTTGGGATGAAGCCTATTCTGAATTGAGCAGAAGGAAGATTTTAATTGGGAGAATGTGGGCAAGAAGTTAGTATAAAGCATATAAAAGGGCGGCAGTGTAATCCTTTTTCCTCCCTTTTGTTAACAACGTCTGTGTTTGCAATCTAGCTCTTAAAATCAGAGTGCTTGGTTTCAGAAATGTTAAAATGAACCTTGCAGTATTTCATCATTTCAGGCAGAAAGACAAATTGGTCTCAAATGTATTAATAGTTTTGTCTCTGTCCCCAATTTACTATGAATATTTGCATACTTACAGTATGACTCCTGAGCCCAGGAGTGTGCATGCTGGTGACAGAGCTGTGGCACAAGCCCTCTTTCCGTCTGCAGTGGCCACCACAAGGTGGCATGAGAAAGTGTTCGTCCCTTTTCCTCTGTCCTCTCTAACCTAGGTGCATTAGGCTTCATTTTGGGAATTCTGAAAGTTCCTAAGCCCATTCGAAAGGGCAGCAGCTTTCAAAAAATAGTATCTGACACTGTAGTGCAGTTGTCTTTGTGATGTCTCAAGATGTTTACTGGGAATTACGTGGCTTGCACGCATGATGGCTCTTGAATCGCTTAGCCCTGCACAGCCAGCACCCATCTGGCACTGAAGTTCTTCATCTTAAGTATGAAGAACAGAATTCTGCATCGACAGAATTACACAGCAGGTTTAAATATTACTTCTGCATCGGTTTCAAACATCAGTAGGTCCGTGCAACCTCCTCAGAGGAACCGAACCTGTGCAAACTATGGTCAAAGACTTGTAAACGTATTGCTGTGCGAGAGCGTTCTGCAGTTATGCATCGGTCATTCCCACCAGCATCACTGACTGTAAGTCCAGTCGAGTCCATTGCCTGGCTTTCCTAATCAGCCTTCCATACCTAGCAAGGCAGTACAGGACCTTAAAGACTGCTCAGGCTGCTTAGTTGTGAGTGTGTGTGCTTTGGTCAAAGGGAAGGAATAGAAATTTAGCTCTACAGCTTTGCCTAAGTATTTGGCACTACTGTGATGCTACAGCTATATAGTTTTACCAGGAAAACAAAACCTCCTCAAAGCAAAAATGAATGCCAACTGCCAGGGACTGCTGGGAAGAATATCCAGACTTTGTTAGGCTTGTTCCGCTGACATGCCGTATATTTTAGACAGTTATTGTGTGGCTGAATCCATGTCCCCACAGGCGTTCTTTGCTGGCGTATTAGGAACTGTTTGGCTGGGATGAAGATAGCCGTGTTTGTTTCCATTGCCATAGATACTTTTATAGCAGCGCTGCGACACTTGGCCTGGGTGCCATGCTGGGCTCTGGCATGGAAAGCATCTTGGAAAAATCTTTAAAAAAAGGTGTTTCTTCTTAGTACTGGTTCTAGCTCCTAGCCATCCTTTCTTTCTGTGGTTATTTAGCTATTGATTTTTTTCTAACTGTCATATTGCTTCTCAGCTCTTGAAGGTGAATTTGCTTTATAAGGTTCAATTAATTTTAAAACTGGCTGTTCCCAGATCTGTCTGATCTCTTCGGTGTTTCGTTGTGTGGGTCTGGTTTTTTGCACTTTCTTTTTCGGCTTTTTCTTTTTGGGTGAAGAGGTGGGGTTTTGATTATTTAATTACTTCTTTTGCTTTGGCAAAGACGGTGAGGAAGGTTTGTGGGTTCTTTTTTTTTTGGCAGGGTCAGTGTTCCAGTTTCTCAATTAAAGGAAAACCAATGGTTATAAATGCTATCGGATTTCTTCTAATAGTCTTCTTTCTTGCAGAGCTGTCATGTAGCTTACCAAAGATGGATAGTCATGGCCTGCAGATAACACTTTCTATTCATTGAACAGTGTTAGTAGAAGCCTTCCCTTCTGCACTTTTCACAAAGGGTGCTCTCTCTGTCTTGGCCCCCCAGGTGTGGGTTCTGGAGCCCTTGGGTGGCTCCAGTTATCCCTGCCACACTCCAGGAGAGGGCACCAGTCCCTCGCTCAGATTTATTGAGCAAACTACAAAGCATCTCTCACTGACCTGTGTGCAGTGATACATGTATGCGGCTCCTCTGCAGGGAGCTGTAGTTAGACAGTGCTCTTCCACGCACCCCTTGACAGCACGTCCCCTCTTCTGGCCAAATGCAACCTCTGGTCTTCCAGGTCTCGTCTTGCACCCTGGATGAGCCGAGCATCTGCGTGAGCTTCCGTGCTGGGGCTGGTGATCCTCTTGCATTTCAGTTCTTTGTCAGATAATACGTATGCATTTTGCTTCTCCAAAATAAGGGTGAAATTCAGACTGCTAAAGAATGGTCAGAGCAGATTGTTGAGTGTGGCTTGGCAGGCAATTAAGGAAGGATCAGGTCTCTGAGAGCGTCACTTATCAGTTCTGGCTCTTGCCCTGCGGCTTACACTCCTGCCTATGCCAGAAGAAAAACTGCTGTTTGGGGTTAATGTATCCTAGCGAAGAAAATGGATACTGTGGAAAATGAGACTACATGGAGCAATTCTGCCTTTTTGAAATCTTCATATGCTGTTCTGCATCAGGAAGGGAGGCAGGACTGCACAGGATAAAAGTGTTACCTGCGGTGCTGGGCTCCTCTTTGAGTCCTTCATGAATAGGTATCGCCCGCTGTTTCTCTGTAACAGTACATACAATTGTGTATGGTTTTAGTAGGTGAATGAGAGAGAAAAGGTGGGGGAAAGAAATGCAAACTGCATGTTCTGTAGCATGTCAGGTTGTAAAATACAATCAAGAAGCATGAGTCTGTTCCCTGACAAGCTGCTGTCTTACAAATTGGGAGAGCTGTGAGAGCCTGAGATAAATCAGAGCAGAGATCAGAGTCAGAGCTTTCAGAGTATGATGAAGCCCCCGTCACCGCTCTATTTCCCCACGAGCAAGGGGCTGGGAGACCAGGCAGTTACTAAAGACAGTCCTGAGATGGTCCCCAAGTGCAAAGAACTGGCTGTCGCAGAGGAGGACCTTGCAGGGGGTGAGGCAATTGGCAGAGTCGTCGATACTGTCATTGACACTGGGATACTTTGCCGAGCCCGGGCACTGGGTCACTCACCAAGCACGTGGGACTCTATCGTGTTCCCACACAGCTCTGGCTGTGCAACTCCTCATCTGCTTCGGGGTCAGAGCACACCGTGGCTTGTCTGTGCCAGACAATAAGGTGTCTCCAGATTTGCTGCTTGGGCACGTATTAGCGTTATTCAAGTTAGGATAAGTGTTCCCACAGTGAATGCGATGCATCCTGTGTGTTTGCTGCAGGTGCAACCCGCTTGTCAACCTGAACTATGCTGTCCTGCTGTATAACCAGGGCGACAAGAAGGGAGCCCTCTGCCAGTACCAGGAGATGGAGAAGAAGGTCAATGCACTGAAGGAGAGCAGTACTCTTGACTTTGACCCTGAGGTATGTGCCTAACAGTTGTCAGCGTGAACGAAGTAGCCATGCTAAGACTGGCAACAAACAAGGAGGAAATTTGACTTTGGAGTCCAGTTATTAGGAAGAAATTCTGCTTATGAGATTTTCCGAGTAAAGTAGTCGCCTGCTGAGAGCTGCTTGCTTCATTTCTGCTCTTTGCAGCCCAGTTCTTCAATCAATACACAGCAAGACAAGATTCCCTCTTAATTAAGGGAATGAATTAGCGTAGATGTTTCCCTCGAGCACCGAGGCAGTACCAGCTCCGCACAGCTCTCATTTTCTTTATGTGTGTGTTGTTGTTGACTTTATTGTTGTCTGAAATGTTCCTGTTTACAAGGATCTCCTCTTTTTGTTGCTTGAGAAGATGGTGGAGGTTGCCCAGAAGATGGGAGCTGCCCTGCAGGTGGGGGAGAGCCTGGTCTGGACTAAGCCTTCTAAAGAGTCTAAATCCAAGCAGCGACCTGCTCCGTCAGGGAAATCCTCCAGCACTCAGCAGCCTTTGGGCTCTAACCAGGCCCTGGGTCAAGCCATGTCCTCAGCTGCCGGGTACGGGAAAACCATGCAGCTTCCCCCAGGTACTTCTCTTTTCCTCCTCGTTAAAGTAGAACTGTGGGAGGGGAGAAAGGGAGAAGAGAAACCTCTCTTTGAGTACAGAGTTACAGCACGCGTTTAGGAAGGTATTGACTTGCTTACACAGTAGTGATGTCAGTATTTGGTAATAGCTTTCCCAGTTTTCTCAGTTAAGGAAGCGTGGAAGGAAGATGATGTCTGTGATGCATTATACTATCCTGCTTTTGCAGAGGTGTGGAAACCCAGTAAGGTTTCCTTTCATATCTGAGCCATGATGGGCAAGACTCCATTAGCCTGGGATTGAGATCTTGCTCTGGGCAGGAGGTGGTTTCAGAAGCCAGACCTCTTGTCTTCCTTTGGGAGAGCCCAGGAGCTGCCTGGGGAGAAGGGAACTGATGGGACAATTTTCTGAAGTGTTTTATCATTTCTGTTACAAAAATAACTGCGACTGGACTGCTTTTTGAAGCTGTCCAGCCAAGTCCTTCCCTTGCAGGTGTTGCTGAATCAGCTTTTAGTGCGGGCCACTGGACTGGCGGTTGCTCGGGAGATAGCCTCAGCCTTAGAAGGCTTAGGCCAGTATCTGCATGTGCGGCTTCTTGCTGGGGCTGGGTAGGAGCATTTCCTGAGGCACCATTCATAGCCTGAGCCCCTCTCACCCCTTGGCTTCTGAGGAGGAACGCACTAGAGAGATTGCTCATCGTGGTGATTTTTGGTCACTCTTAGTCTTGTTTCCTGTGGACTGAACCAGGAGAGAGATTTGTAATCCAGGCCTCGTTCTTTGGCACTCCTAAGGACCTGTTCCACTTCTCATGCATGGAATAAACTTTCTGTGCAGGGAAGACTTAGTCAGGAAAGCTGAAAAATAAAACATACAGGAGTTTGGGGTTTACCTGAAGGACTTCGGGCAACCTGGTCTCGTGGAAAGTGTCCCTGCCCATGGCAGGGGGGGTGGAACTTCGTGATCTTTAAGGTCCCTTCCAACCCAAACCCTTCTGTGATTCTATGACATTATCATCCACATCACAGAATGGTTCATAACATCATTTGTCAGCCTAAATCTAAGCGTAGAAAAAACTTCAGCATGGAAGGGTCCTGTTTTGATTTTATTAGCTAAGTCGCTACTTTAAGTGCCTGGAAGCTCTCCCTGACTTTGCTAACACTGTGAACTGAAAACAATACTGTGGTTTTGGCTCCAGCTTGAATATAAACCAGCTTCAGTGGAACTATTTTATCTTCCAAAGCATGAGTTAATTTGTAAGTTTGTACTGACTTCTCACAGCAGCCCAGCTAAATGAGATCCTGTACCTTAGCTTCCCTTCAGCAGAACTGCGGGTACTGTAAGGTCTCCAGCCGGATAACTCACGAGAGTTGAGCGTTATCAATAAGCTAATGCCAGACAGAAGAAATCAGAGAGTAATTAATAGTTGTGATTGTTCTGCATCTCCATGCTGCCTGGAAGGGCAAAAAGAATAGACAAAAGCCATGCAGTCATACAGTAACTGTAACCATGTTCTCTCCCCAGGTGCTGGAGCATCAGCTCCGCTTGCAAATCCTCCCTCGCTGCCTCTGGAACCAGAACCAGAACCAGGCTCAGAAACAAGCCCCGAGGAGAGCTCGACGCCGACAGGGGCCGAGGAACAGAAGAAAGAAAAGCGCAAGAGCCGGCAGGCAGCGGACTAGGACGGACTCTGCTCAGGACAGGCAGGTGCAGGAGCATCTCCGGAGCTGCCTGCTGACTTGTGGGGAAAGGGACCTGCCCTCTCCCCTGACCCACAGTTCACCCCCTGTCAGTTAGTCTAAATGCGGCTGTTTTCTGTTAATGGTTTTAGCATGTGGTCTCTACCTTGTCCCAAGGAGTCATTGCAGCAATCAGAAGAGGTTTCTGCATAGCTACCATTCATGTGGTCTCAGGTTACTACAAGAGGCTGGAGATCCATCTCTCCACAGGGTTGGCAATCTCCAGTGTTTGGGTGTAAGTCCTCCAGAAGGATGCTGAGGCATCCAGTATGTTTAGAAAAGCCAGCAGGAGTGACTTAGCATCCTGGATCCCAAAGAGGATCAAACCCTTCCAGTGGCTGAACTTGTAAGCGGCTGAGGAAGCCCTACACAGGCTGTAGTAAGGTCAGTGGTAATGGGCTCGAGAGGGGGTGAAGGTAGTGCACCTCACCAGGGCAAGTGCAGAGCAGTAAGCCAGGCTCAGGACTAGCGTAGCCTGGCTTACTGTGAGACAGGGGCTTGTCACTCCCTCTTTCACCAGGGTGAGATTTTGTAAATGCTTTCTCAAAGCTGAAGAGAGGAAGCTGAACCAGCCGGGAGCTGGTGGTCCTGAGCAGGACAATGTCATGGTCAGAGGGCACGAGAGGCACATGCTTTCTTTAGCGGTGGCAGTTGTGAAAGCAAAGGTGAGCTGCTGTGGCTTGAGGTGATCGCTCCATTAACATGCAGCCCGGTGGAGGATGGATGGCCGAAGCAGACCTGCTGCGCTGGTCTAACAGCCAGCTGAGCTGGCTTCCGTAGGGCTGTTCGTCTTCTGATCCCAGGATCACTTTATATTTCTTGAATCCAGCCTATTTTTAAGCATAAGCTTCATTGTGGTAGCTAAGAAAATCGCAAAGCTGGCCCACAGTAGTGCCAGTGCTCAGAGCCTGGCTATTTGGGAAGCAGCCTAGCCGCAGCAGCAAAAAAAGTCTGCCAAATTCCTCATCATTTGCTGAGAAAAAAAAGGGTAAATGAGCCTCAGTGAAGCTCTGCTCATGTGATTTGAGTTCTTCCTTCAGAATTTGTATTGCCCAGTGTGTGCGGGAAGATTAGTTTGCAGGGGGGAAAAAGAAAAAACTAAGGCTTTTCAGAAAAGATATGGTCAGCTTCAATGCTAAATTTGAATCGTTTTAGTATGATAGCAGCCATGCTCTGAATAATTTAGTTACGCCCTCCTTACAGTTGCATTTTAGGAGAAATCATTTATGGTAGCTGCAAGGTGGCAAAGTAGCCTGTTGGTGAGCAGAGGGATTTTAATGCTCATGTGATACTAGAGATGCTTTGAAAACGTTTCTATCCTTGAACAGCAAAATCTTGGCTTTCCTCTTCTCTGCTACTATCAGTTTGTTGCCTCTGGGATTTACCCAGAGCTTCACCCAGGTCCTCAAAACAACTGCTTTTGGGAACTAGAGGCAGGACCATCACACTTTACATAAAGAATGAGCTTGCCCAACAAAACTGAAGCTTTGGGGTTCAGTGTATCTGCTGGTTAAGCTACCCAGCTTTTTAAGATGTATTTCCTGCTTTTAGTTCTGCACCATTGCATTGTGTCACTCCATAATTAACAAGTCCAACAGAGGAGGGTTAGTAATGGCAACTTCTCTGTAGGAGCAACGTACAAGCAGCATGACCAAGGCTATATTAACAACCTCCATCCTAACCTGTGCTTTGTGGTTAGCTGCCGTTATCCAGAATGACATTAATGCATCTTTAGCACACAACTAGGAACTAAAGTGCTAACCTATTCCCTGGAGACCACTAAAAGAGCAGGAACCCTTCACTTTCTCCTCTGGTTTGATCGCCAAAACTGCTCATCTTAAATGGGGCTTTTTTCCCAGCTGTACTCTGCTGATTGGTTTTCTATCTGCACAGCCTCCGCATAGCACTGCTGTAAGGTTTCCCTCCTGCTAGGAGTTGAAGAAAACAGAAGATCTTTTGTGGAGCACTGGCAAATTTAAACAAACCAGACAAGAAGCAGTGTAAATCAGGTACGGTGCAGCCATTTTTATTCACATTAAACTTTTTACACGGAAAGTTACTGCCGCGTAACAGGGCGCCTGTGAAGAAGAGGTTAGGATTGCAGAGCAAAGGTAGGCAGGGTGTGGGAACTCTCTCCCTCACCCCCAAACTTTAGTTCAAGACAGGTTTTTTTTTCCCCTGATAGCAACTGATTGCTGTGATCTTTTAGTCTTACCACAAAGGCTTTTAAGCCGTGGAGGTTCCAGTACAAGGAACTGTGAGCATGGTTCCAGGTAAGTGAGCACCAGCGTTGCTGACAAAGGAAGGTTTCCCCTCCATCTGCTCATGACCCTGTTTTCATTTTATGAGCTGCTTTCCCCTGCCTTCAGCTTGTAGAAAAGTGACCTTAGACTGTAGCGTTCTGAAACTCCTTTGGTATATTCAGCCCTCAGCCCACCGCTGTTCTCAACTTACAGCCCACCAGCAACACAAGGAACAATCCAAGATGGTTCTCTTCTCTCCCAGTCCCACCGGTGTAACTTACTACCTTCTTGGCTGTTAGGATGCTTCTATAGGGTAAATCTTGCACGTTAGTATGTACGGTATACTACACTTGGAGGTACTGTAAAGGTATTTAAAATAAATATCTATTTTGGTGAAAAGCTTATGTAGACAAGTAACCAATTCTACAAAAAGAAAAAGTAGCACCTTGTTCCTTTCGGGATTTGAAGGGAGCTTCATGTACATCTAAGGAAGCATTTTTAAGCATGTAATTACAGTTGGATAATAAATAGAACTGCAGTTCATTGTCCTGTTCCCTCTCCTCCCCCTGGGTATTGTGATGATGGCATTTGCATACAGTAAATTCATAGTATCTTAATGGAGCGCTTTTTTTATGCTATCTAATGATGAGAATGAGGCCGGACTGTTCTTTCAAGTGAAATTAAGCAAGGGATTTTTCAGTACTAAGTCATTTAGGGATTTTGGAAATGATACCTTATGCTCCAAAACCGGTTTCTGGCATCAGCCATAATTCTAATCTTCTCTTTTTACCCCCATAATTGAAATTTTAAGATGGAAAATAATAATGAGCTTAATTTCTAGGGAAGTAGAAACCATCTGCTTTAGGACTTTTTTTTCCCTGTTTTAGAAAAGTGTATCTCATTAACCAGGTTAAATCATGCAGCTTACAAGGTAGACTGCAGCTCGACTTCCTCGCAGGAAAGAAACTAGAAGACGCTCAAACAGCAACGCCTGAACAGCAAGACCTCATTTCAGCCAAGAGTAATGATACATCCATCCAGCAATGTATATTCAACCCAGTCAACTCTAGTTTTGAGGTCCCCGAGACAACTGGATGTTGATTTATGATAGGGGCAGTGTTAGCGTATACTTGCCATGCTCCTGTACATAGTCTTGCTCAGTTGTGGTGACTGACAGGCAATATTGAGCAAGGTGGTCCTTGGGTCCTACTCAACATCCCGCTCTTGCATAAGATGTTAAAAATTTAGCCTTCCCTATTGGGAAGTGGCTTTCAGTTGGCAAAGCCTCATCTACAGGGACAGACAAGCCTTGGTGCTGAATGAAATAAAACTACTAAAATAATAAGCTGCACACATAAATACACTACAAAAAAAGCACATATCGTAACAAGGAATTCATCTACTGAGACTGTTTTATGTAATAGAAAGCACAGTTCTGCCACAAGGAAGGCTTTACCACTCTCTCAAACCAAACTGCACAAAAATTGGTGTTTTTAAATGAAGGATACATGTGAGATTCGAACCCAGTTTTACCCAGGCTGCACTGACTATGGAGCAGCTTTCCTGAGAAATTCACAGGGGAGGGTTTCAGGGTATTATTATTTTTTTGTTTCCCCCACTTGCATTTAATGAGCTCATTCCCCCTTAGCTGCCAGCATTTGTATCCTTCAGCTGCTATGAGCTCTTCTCAGCGAAGGCTGAGACCCAGCTTAGTCTCAAAGCGACAGCGAGCTGTCTGGAACAGACGCCTTTCCAAGCTTCTGGCACAGAAGGTAATGGCCGCGTGTGCTATTTCCAACTTGCATTTGTTTCCTTTGCTGAGAGAACATCCTCCCACAAGAGTTTGGATCAATAACTCCCTGAGAATTCAGCCTGGCTGGCGCTTAGGATCCACCTGAGATATTACAGAAGAAACTACTCCATCTGTTACAGAAGAAAACTTCATCTGACATCTCTGAACACACGAGAACAATTGTTCTGGCTCTGAGAGAAAGTTTTACTAAAGAGTTTGATCAGACTCAGTGCTGCTGGAGCAGAAAGCAGACAGCAGTGAGGGCCAAGAGCTGGCCAAGGGATACACTACGCAAAACAACTTCTTACAAATAGGTTTCCTCTGACCCTTATCACTCAAATTTAAAAACAAAACAACAAAGAAACAAAGAGCAAGGACAACCTTTAATATTCCCATTTCTTTCGCTAGTAACCTCATTAGTGCTTGAATGAAGAATGTGAGACAGTCTTCCTTGTGATCTCTGTTTTAGCTGGTTTTAACCAATCAGTCTATAGACATGTAATTTTTTTTTTTTAAACATTAAACTACCACTTTGGTATGATCACAGGTTTAAAACTTAACTTAATTAACAACACCTTAATTGCACTAGAGGACAATCAGTACAGCTTGAAACCACCTTTCACTTTCAAATACTGAATTAACACAGGACATAGAGAAGAATGACTAAAGCCTTATAAATTCAGTAATTTCCTCCATGTACTAAAAAGCTTGACGAGTTTCCTTACACCATAAATAGCAGCGCAGCACGCTGTGTGACAGAAGTACTTGACAGGACTGCTTCAGAACAGATTGCTCCAAGCACGTGTATCAGCAGCCAGAGCCAAACACCAACGCAGAGACGGTTTAGCTGCTCACTCGTGGATAACAGCATCAGCTTTCACCTAAGCTGCAAGCTCTAAAAAAGAGCCCAACAGCACAGAGGTGTAAACAACTTTCAGGGTATCTGGAAAGAGTTATGTTGCCTTGCACTGTTCTCGCAAAAATTGGTGCAGTATTCGTTTTAACTTTTTTCTTGGGACATGGCTGGAAGGGTCACCCTGGGGCACTTAATTCCTGATAATTCAGGACATGATGACAGAATAAGAAGAAAAAGCCAACCACAAGTAGCATCAGTGGATTTCAGAGTTTAAAAATCTGCTTTTTTATTTCTGCTATTGTCGTTGAGAGGTGTATTACAAAAAGCAACCCCTACCTTAGGCTAGCTAGTCTTAAACTAAACTTGGGCAGAAGATAAGTGACGGCAAACACGTACACACTGCCGACAGTTTTCTGTTAGGTTCTGGAAGTGGACCTAGTGCTCTGCTGCTATCCAGGCTTTGGATTCCAGGAGCTGAGAAGTGGAGTGGGGCTCTAAAGCAACAACTAGCACGGGTCAAAGCAGCCAATGAGGTCTCTGCTGGAGGCAACGCATAAAGGCTAAGAAGGAGAATTTCAGCACCATTTCTGCAAAAGGAACTCATGAGAAAAGAGTGCACTTAGCCAGATCTCACATACCACAACAGGAGATAAGCAAGAAACACAGAAGTAAGGAAAATCAAGTAATGCTGCAAAACACCCCTGGAGGAAAACAAACAAACAAAAAACCAAAAAACTCCCAAACAAACAGAAAAGATCCTTTGAATTGGAAAGAGTTGGATTTGGGTTTGGCTCTTCTGTGGCCAGGTGGCAATCACACATCACCATGGGCACACCAGAAAAGCAACATTATCACTTCAAAGCCTGCCAGCCTCCTGTGATCGACACATCTCAAATAATCCACCACTTCAGTGGTGGATTATTCAGACCTTCAGTAAGAAACGTATACAGAAATGATGAACCATTGCTCATTTTTGATCAAGGGGAAGACAAAAAAAAACCCCAAAATAATGTGGCTGCACTGGCTACAGGCACACAGAAGTGGAAGTATCAACGTGCACAATTTTTATCATCTAGAGAGCCTCTAGCTTACTGTCACAACGATGAGCTCATCTATTGCGTCGTCAGCAAACTATGTGTGAATAAACATGGAAACCCTTCTGTTCAGGAGTACGAGGCTAGCTGAGGTTTGAGTCATCCGTTGCTGTGGATTTCAGGGGATGAGTAACACAGGAGAACAAACAGAATTTCTACAGATGGAGAGGATCAGGGGAAAGCAGATCATTTCAAGCCTGGTTTTGAAGCTTTGGTATTTTTGCAACTTTTCTGTTTCTTCATGGTGAAGAGAGATCTGTATTTTTATAATCCGATAGATAGATAGATAAATTTGTTTAATAAGCTCTCACCTACCAAGGACTTCTGTATTTTACAAAAAAACCCAGCCAACCAAACAACAAAACCCACAACCACCAGAAATTTCACTAGGTTTCTTCTCCCTCTACAGACCAAAAAAACCCACTAGCTATTTCCATTTCTGTTGTTCAGCAAGGTCTGTTAAAGATGAAGAAGCTTTGCTTTGTTGTCACTGTTGTAGCTGTGCAGAGGTGCGGGACAGCCTTTCACATGCAGGAGAAGCATTTCCGGAGACACTGCAACCCTAATTATAATTAAGTTTGGAAGGCAGAGGGAAGTTAAGCGCACGTGAAACGAAGTGAAGTCAGGCTGCTGGGTCCCACCATTCCATTCAGTTTTATTATCATATAGATTGTTTCAAAACTTAATCAGGGATACTAACAGCATGTCTGATTAACAGCTCACACTTGTTAAGAATTATCCTTGGTAAGTGAATTTGGTGACCAGGCGAGCTCTGTATGCCTGATCAAAGCAGACCTTACAATCATTGAATCATGAAGGTTGGAAAAGACCTCTGAGATCAAGTCCAGCCATCAACCCAACAGCACCATGCCCACTAAACCATGTCTCGAAGTGCCGCGTCTACATGTTCTTTGAACAACCTCCAGGGATGGTGACTCCACCACCTCCCTGGGGAGCCTGTTCCAATGTCCGATCACTCTCTCAGTAAAGAAATTTTGCCTAATATCCAATCTCAACCTCTCCTGGCACAACTTGAGGCCATTTCCTCTCGTTCTATCGCTATATTACCTGGTGAGAAACAAAAAGCAGCAGCAGAAAGGAGGAGTTAGTAATAATAATTAAAGTCTAACTCTTAGGCCCAGATGAATTCTAAGCAATAAACCCCTTTTTCATACTCGTTTACAGCAGTAATTTATTCAAAGTAGTTTTTTTTTTTAAAGAAAAAAAGATAATTTAGGCCTGTAACACCTCTGTTAAAACCAAGCATAACTTACCCTTGGACAAGTTCTGTTAGTGCAGCTATGTGGTTTTAAATGGCCCTAAGGCAATGCCAGTCCAATCAGCCTCGCATCCCTGCAAACGTTTTTGGAAGAGAGAAGTGAAATACAGCAGCAGGACTGTTGCTGGTGACAGCTTGTGTGTATTTAATTTTGTTTCGTTTCCAACTGAAGAATCCACACAGCTTGGCCCCATGTCAGGGAAGTGGGACCTAGTGTAAGCAAAGGATTAGTGCTCCAGCTGGCAGGATGTGCGGCCTTTGGTGGTCCAAAAGGCTGTGATCAAAGGTTGCAAAATAACCCTGCTAATGGCCTCAGACAGTGCAGACAGCTGAAAGGAGACTTTTTTTTTTTCTGTAGGAAGACTAAAGCAGAACTCCAAGGCCCACGCTACAATTTATCAATAATAAAAAAATCTGTATAGAAATACTTCCAGTCTTAAGAAGATCCCACACCAAGACTGATGCTAAGACTCAATGAAAGATCAGGATGGGATAAGCTGCAGGAAAACACACCGCTGGCTGTATTTCTCCTCCAGTACAACACAGAAGACTTTGCTCAGAGGGGAAGCAGAAGTTAAATATACACTGACAGACAGCATTATATGCTAAGTCAGTACAAGTTACAACAGCTGTCAATTTTTATCCTCACAGAGCATTCACGATGGCATTTTCCAACAGGAGGATATCACCAACAGCAACACGACGGCATTACTGAAATGGATCACTCCAGCCTAAGCGATACGGACTCTCCTCCCCTCCGTTCAGATGCAAAGACTAACCTAAAGTGACCTCCAACAGATTCTGCCATAGGACAGACTTGCATAGACACGCTGATTGCATTTAATCCAGTTATACTGAAAAAATGTCTTATCAATCACAGCTATGCAAATACGCTTGAAGATCCCGGAAGCAGACAGCGACAAAACCATGCTGGAAAAAGACAAAAAAAATGCTGGTGCTATGCAATCCATAGCATGCAACTATGAAGAGGAAAAAATATAAGCAAAGTGTTTAACAAGGACACGTGGTTCTACTTTTTGAATTTCAAAGGCTGTCTGGGGCAAAGAAACCATCAGTGACCTAGTCAAAACACCAAAAACCAAAATCAAACCCTAAAAAACCCCTCCTCGCTTCAGTCTTACCTGGAAAACGCTGTTGCAGCTTCTGAGCCTCCGGAAGGACCTTCCTTAATATATTAACCCTTCTGAATGGAGGGCAGGGGAACTGAAGACATTTGCACAACAATTCCCAAACAAAAAAATTAGTTTCCAGCACTCAATAGCTTTTTTATAAAATACCAGATATAAGCACCCACTGTTAGCAAAGAACACCAGCTGTGAGCCCCCCTGGCTGGAACTCTTGGTATTTAGTGTACAGCAAACACAGGTAACTTTTTGTGGTTTACCTGGCAAGAAAATAAATCTGTCTCCTCAAATGTAAACCCTGGTTATCTTCACTTCCAGTTGCCCAGAAACTAAGCACGGGCTACTAGGGCTCAGTTGAATACCATGAGTCACAGAGACAACAGATACCCAAAATAATCTACGCAGCCTTGAGTCAGGTTTGCTCTGTGCATTTATGGAGTAGGTACAGTGTGCATCACATTTCGGGACTCTGGCTCCCTCCAATGCGGGGGGCAGCAAGGTTCAGAGGTAATTTCATCAGTAAAAAAAAAATAAAAATTTCATCATCACATCAAGCAAGCGGAAGGTTTGCTCTTGCCACGTAGCAATATGCTGGGAGGAGATAATGCAAGAGCCTTTTATTTTTAATTTATCAGAGGCAAGATGGGGCCAAGCACTGCTGTGCTTTCCCTGGGATCCATACGCAGGAAATTCTCCTGGCTGCCGCACTTTCCAGCACTAGCAGACAAGACCCACTCAGAGTTAGAAACAGCAAACCTAAGCCAAACAGGGATTTTGATACTCGTTTCCTTCCCCACATGCTTAAGACAAAGCAAAGCCAATTTTCACATTAAATACTAAAACATCTGCACCTACATGTGAAACGTTCGAGTCACTGCCAAGTGACTGGAATGTATCTGACAGTTTATACCTGGAATTATTCTTTGGCTCTTTTTCAGTTATATCCAGAAAGCACACCGCACCCCGATTCTGTTCCTATTCCTTTTCACCACTGGCTGAAATCCTAATGAGAACACCACGGTTCCTCAGACATCGTACAGTAGTGGAGAAAAAGGAGGGTCTTAGTCCTCTATTGAGGATACACTTCTGAATATAGGAGTCCTTCAGCTGAAATGGCATCCCCAAGTCCCACGGTCCGGACAGGATCTTTACACACCAAAACAGGAGTGAAATGGAATGAGATGCCCTCTTTGTGCCAATGCACCACTGGCTCATCTGGATTTAAAGAGATTTTGGACGATGCCTCTATCTGGGAGGTCACAAACTCCAAAGGAGCTTTAAGAAAGACTTTGCTGGTATCGATGGTTTCGGTCGCACAGGCCTGAGTCGCTGCTGCTCTAGCTCCAGCAGCCACTGCAGCAACTTGGTTGCCCCAGTACCCATCCACTGTGACAAGGATATGATAGGCCAGGGTGTGGAAGTGGATCCGCGTGAGATCAGAGGCCCGGTCCGCTGTCTTCCCGTGCTCCTTCAGGATCCAGAAGAGGATGTCGCCGACTACACCCACGTCAGGAACTCCGCTCCAGGAAGCGAGGGAGGCATGGGGACCAGAGGCAGACTGCGTGAGGAACAGCAGCTCCTGTTCGTTCAGCCCAATGGAGTTCACCAGGGGAAAGACCTGCTAACAGAAACATGGGAACAGCAGTTTTTCCTTCAGAGAAAGAATCAGACTTTGGTCTTCCACATTCAGGGGAATGTTACAACAAGGTGTTCCTGGCCCTATCGCCAGCATGCTCAGCAGAAGGGAGCACCGAGTTTTCTGGAGAGATGCAAAGCCACCGCACGAGCTTCCCCAGTTCAACAAGTTGTCAAGAATTACTTAGCCAAGAAAATGTTTCACGCCAAGGGTGCATGCTCATTTTGTGCAATGAATTTTCTAGACACAAGCTTTGACATCAAATCCACATCAAACACTCCTAACACTCAGATTAGAGCTGTGTCAAGCTAAACAAGGAACCATCAGGATCCGCAGGAAAGAAATTCTGCAAAGAAATTGACATTTTTAAAAATTATAAACTCAGCCAAATTCAAATCCTGTTTTTTCTAGACAGGCCTGCTAAATCTCAACCAAAGATACTTGTATTTGTGGAGTTGTGAGTATTCTCCTAGGTCACCTTCCCCCTCGTGACGGTGCAGAATTTTTATGTCAGAGCCCAGAGCCCAGCTGTGTTGCATGGTATTTTTACCAAATACAGTTGCTGAATACACTCAGATCTGCAAAAAATCCTTACTCCTTGCTGAAATTGGTCTGATGATCCACTGACAGCACCGTAAGGTACATCCTAAATGAAACTTCCCAGAGAGACCTTTCTAAAAGGAATACTCTCTCTGAGCTGAAGAAAACAAATCTGTCCTCTGCCAAGTTGCTAATTTTCCTTCGCTGCACAGCTCTGGTAAGCTCAGTAGAGAAAACAGAAGGATTCAGAATGCAACAGCAGACATTAAACCCATGTTCTCAATTTATCTTCAAACAGATAGCCCTTATTTTAAGTTTTCATTTCTGTATTCATCTACAAGTCTGTGCATTGTGATACTGAAGAAAAGGAAACTGATAAAAAGAGCGTATCCTTTCCTTTTCATTACCTGATGCATAATGTTGCTCATAAAATCTTGATCAGTCATACTGGCCAACTCCAGGTGTATGGGAATGTCAGTAGGGATATCGGAGATGGAGGCCACAGCCTGGAGTGGTACAGGAAAAGAAAAAACCCACCCTAAAACACATATTCATTACAAAACAGAAAGAACAAAGGGGTTTTGACTCAGAGATACACATGCTTTAATGTTCTTGTGTATGGATTTAAAACACAATTCCAAATGAGATGTCTGACAAGTGCCAGAATGTACTGCTAAGGGGAAGAAAAAAAAAAACAACCCAGCTTCTATTTTTCAGAATCCCAGAGGAGGAAAACTGTATCTAACCCTAATCTGCACCCAGCTCAGCACTTGTCTAATGGACTAATTCAGAACCCTTAGAAATCTGAAGCAGCTGTAGAAGAGCTGATCCTAGAACAGAGAAAAAGAAAACCAATCCAAAAGGCTAGTGCATTGCATCAGGAAGGGCACTCCTGGTGCAGGAGACAGGCAACGATCTGTAAATAAAAAGAAAACTTGGTGTAGCTCCTTTGGGCTCAGATGCGAAAGCTGCCTCTTGGATTATCTAACATAGATGCTGCTTAAAGAATGCAAGTCTTGATTGTAACCTTGATCGTCTTAGTATGTAGGATAGAAAAAGTGTAGTTTAGCCACTAAATAAGCTCCAGTAACTATATCAACGTATTCCAGCCAGACAACCAGTCCGTAGACAACCCGCTGAATCCAAGAAACAACAGTGTTAACAGGATTAGACTTTTGCCATTCCTACTTCTTTTAGCATGCAATACTGGAAAGGTTTGTGGGAGGTCTGAAGGCACAGCCTAGTTACAAGTTCAAACCTGGGAAACCAAGACTTTGCCACAAAGCATTTGTTGGAATGGAACTTAAGGAGATGCTGGTGTTCAAGTATCTCACCTCCATAAGTCGTCTCTGCCGCATCTCTTTGCTCTGGCCTTCCATCATGTGAAGTCCTGAAAGTACCACAAGATCCGGCTGAAATTCATCCAAGCTGGACACAAACACTTCCAGCATATTTAAGGCGCCGTTTGATAGGTCATGGGAGAAAATAAAGCGGTTGGCGTTGGGTGCTCTCACTTGTCCCCACTCTTCGCCTTAGGGTGAAACAAAGAGAAGCAAGTTAACTCAGAAGAGAAGCAAATCAAACCACGTATCCGGAGATTGTTTTGGGATATCCCACCAGAATCCGAAGGCACGATTTCACAATGTGACTGGGCCCAATTAACAGCTGCTGCCAGCCACAAGAGAAGTCTTGCTCTTTTTCTCATTCATTCTCTTCATTCACTCCCTCTGCCTCATTTAGATGCTTGTCTGATCAGAAGGAAAACTCAATACTTGTTTGGTTTTGTAAGCTTTGTGATGGCTTTATCAGTTATGTTAGATTATCATGCAATTAGGTGAGTGTCGCAGCCAGCTCAAGCCAAACATTTGGAGTGTGCAGGATATGCAAAGAGAGGGGAGACCTTCCCCTTCTGGCAGCGACAACCCGTTCGCTTGACTCAAGCTGTATCACGAAGGTACACCCTGAAAAGTCTCATGGCTTTTACTGTTCCCGACTGCACAGCTCCCAGAAATGATCTGCAGAATCGAGCTGCATCAGTGCTGTACATGTAAATGGTTTCTATTCCTGGGTAAGTTCACATACTAAATGGGCTTCATCTCTGGGACACTGAGCCATGAGAAAAGAGGGTAACGACAGTGAGCTTCGAAGGGATACAAATTACACAAGGCACAGTTCCACTGCCCACCCCTCTGGCAGCTCTTCCCATCTGTACACACATTCATGCAGGCAGCAGGCAGTTCCTTGTGCCAGTTAGGATAACTGGACAGAAAGAAATGTAAGGGAATAAAGAAATACAGGTCACAAAGGGCAGCTTGAACAGAAAGCTCTTGAGACACGAGCGTTTTTGAGGCTATTATAGGCAGAATCTTCACCTTAGAACCAGCTTGCGTACTTGTTCACTCAGCTCTCCCAGATTGTATACTGGTTCTACTATAGAAAATATGACCAGCATTTATGGAAAATCCACTAAAACAGCATCAACAGCCGTGAGTGTGCCTCCTCTTAAGATAAGTCTTAGGGCAATCCTCTGTCTAGGACAAAGATCCCCAGAGTTGCATCAGGAGGGCAGTTCTCACCGGAGAACAGAGATGCTGAGAAAAGGAGACATCGCATACTAATGTTTCATCTAATGAGGATGCTTCCAGGAGCAAGAAGAATTAAGATTTACTTAGAGATTAGTCTAATTTTACAAGTGCTACTGTGTAACAACATTTGTCAGTTATAGTGACCTCATTTCTGCCAGACGTTCGTCAGAGTGTGTGCTTTGGGTGCTGCTCCACATTAGTTTTGCTGCTGAAAAAGTGTAATTAAGGTGGTTCTTGCCTTCCCTCTTTGCCAAATACTCCCTCTTCTGCCACACCAACGTTAATTCTTTCTGAAGCTATATATTCAGACAGGCAGTGGAATGATTCAGGTTGAAAACAGCAAGAAAATACAGGCAGGGATTTGTTTTAACCATTACATTAAGGTTACCCTGAATTTCATCTGCATGTGGTGACATGGTACCTTTCTGTTTTCAGCGAATATTACTGGACTATTTTAGTGTTCATACAGCTTTAGAATGACACCCATCAGGTCCACTTAGGCTGTGCATCACAACCAAATGAAAAGTCCACTTGGTTTCTATAGGTTACAGCATACAGAACCCAAAGGGATGGCAAGACAGCAGTATTCACAGTAACCATCATACAAAGGGAAAAAGACTTTAGATGTCTGTTCACCTACCACAGCTCCCCGAAGTGCATGGAATCACTGGATTAGCCCAGTGACAGCTGCCAGTACTCTTAACTTACACAGTCCTTCCGGAATGAACCGATTCAAAAAAACAAACTTTAAAACCTGGACTATCTTAGCGATATTGAGGGTTCTCATCTAACATCAAGCTTTTGGCAAGGTACCTGCTTGATACTCCAAGATAAGATGGAATTCATCTCTTTCCTGCATGGATTCAGGTGGCACAACCACGTTGTCATCAAGTAGTTCATGGAGTTTAGGACCAACTGGGCCACAAAGGAGGATCTAGAAAACAAGAAAAAACAATCAAGGATCCCCTGCCACATCCCTTGCCAGGATTTCAGAGCATCACCTAGACATCTGACTGAAAAATAACAATAATTAAAATTTTAAAGATCAGCTATGCTTTTCAACTTGTAAGGCAATCATATGTTCTACCATAACCTAAGAAATAACTGCAAGATCCCCCAAATCTACAAGGAAGCAATGTGAACCTCAGCGACAAATGAATAGATGAACTTTTCAGAACGCATACCTTCAGGTCTGGATTTGTTGCAAGCTTCTGACCAATGAGAGCAGCGTTTCCTCCTACATAAAGCTGTAAAACAAATACGCAGGTATGGGTATTCCTTTGTTTTGACAGTTTTAGTACAGGCTAGAGATTTTAGCTTTTTTGGAAAGGGTCTAGCATTACAGAAGTTAATAAAGCTTACTGGGGCTGAAGGCAAACAATTTTACAATTCCTGTGAGATCTCAACAAGTTGAGTGTTCCTCGACTTTTTAAAAATCCAAATATTCATCTTCAGGTAGCTCAGAGCCCTGTACAAATCAATTAATTCATACCATAAACAGCCCCTCCTTCTGTGCAACTTTTCTGCGGCAGTTGGTAACTCCTGAGTTTTTAGCAAGGTTGACAAGCAATCCTTTAAAAACTGCAACAATACTTCCTCCTGTTTGAAATCAAGGTTAAATCCGCTCCCTGTGCCCACATGGAGTGAGCGGAACCGTGAAAGTTTCTTCATATAAGAAAGGTAAAAATTTCAAGTAAGAAAACTCCAATGTGAGCTTTGAAATCAAAGAATACAGATTGTCATGAGGATCACAGGCACTCAGAGGTGACAGAAAACAGGCTATAGAAGGGTGCAGCTAATGATCAGGTGATTCCAGAAAGCCAACATAGCGAACGTGGTGAGAAACAAGTCACCGCAGGAGTGTCTTGACCAACATTTAGAGCTCTTCCTCATTTTCAAAAGCAGCTGGTGAACTGCATAGAAGGCGGCATTAAGCTATTTGTAGAAATTAGCTAACTGCCAAGCAAGGTACCAAGTTAGATTCAGAAGACCCAGTGTAAATTAGAGCAACAAAACTTTGCTTTTGGAAAGGGAGGCTTCAGAAAAGAATATTTATTTCTTTTCATCACTCCGAGAGAGAATTTAAATCCTGCGTTAAGTAGCTGAAGCTGATCGGGGTGTTTACAACTCCTAATGCTTGGATCTATTTCCTCACTTCCCGCCTCATTACAAGATGTTAGAGCCTTTTACAGCATCAGCCCCATCTGGCTCCCGTATCACAGCGTTCTTACAGAGGCATCTTGGGCTGACATTTCAGTCTTGGGAAGGCGATGAAGGCATAGACCATTCAATCCCCTCCTATTTGCAGCAGGCGAATGGTTTTTGCAGAAAGTCACTGCCATGCTCAAGCTGTGGCCCCTTTCCTAAATGATTTGCACTCTCACTAGACAGAGAACGCAAGTCACCAACAATGCAGAAAACAGGAAACACACTTCTCAAAGTTTATCTTCAGGTGGAAAACGTACCTGTGCACCAGGGTACTCAGAGGCTGTCCGTGCAATGTGGTGGAAAGACTCGGCGTCGCTGAAGAAGCGCTCGGCAGCTGCCCCTTTTTCCATGAAGTGAGCGAATGCTTCTTTCAGGTCCTGTCTGGAGTTCAAGACGGCATGATTTTTTCCATCCCCAGGTTCAAGACCGAGCGCCTCTAACAACTTCACACCGGACAGAACCACGTCTACGCAGGCATTGACGCTGAAAGAGAGAAGGAAAACGCATACTGGGAAAACCACATGTATCTTAGGGCACTTGCGAGACGATACAATGAGATCGCTTCCCAGCCAGTGATGTTTGCTGTTCGCAGCCCTCATGCTAAGGGGAAAAACAACCAACCAAATGAAAAAAAAGATCCACAAAGACATATGAATTTCCTGAAATTCTCTACTACAAAAAGCATTCGCCTTTTCACATGCTTTTATTGCGCTCCAGCACTGCAGAGGAAAGAGGGATTTCTTACATTCTGCTGAATTAAGACAAGAATGAGAAGCTGCGTGGTCCAAAGGTGGTTGCGTATGTTACAGTACATTTTGCACTTCATGTGCTGCCTTAGGCTTGCTCAAAAAAGAATAGGCACAACAAGAATAACATTTAAAATTCTTTATTCTTAAAATAAGAAGTTGTGTTTCTTTTTTTAAAATATGTGTTTCCAATTTAAAACATACATACAATTCAGAACTATTTAAACACGACTAAAAGTCTATTAGACCAACCTCTTGAGCTTCAACTACTCCTAACAATAACCAAAACCACTCACACAAATACCCCACACATAGGCTGGTTCTATTTATAAGATGTCAAGAGAGCAATCTTGTCAGCTGAAATATTTGAAAACTGCAGTTTCAAAAGGACCATCCCAAATTTCCAGAAATATCATGCCGCCTTCTCTCAAATAGTGGCAATGGGAGAAAAACCTTGCAATAGTTAGGAAGTGATAAGAACCATTTCAGCAGATCTAGACTTCACGTGAAGTCTAACCCGCAGCTCCAATCTTCCAGTCCCCATTTCTTTTCAATTACATCAATTTAAACACAGTCTAATTCAGACTAGAGGACAGGAGAGTTTCTAGGCTGGAACCAGGCCTCCAGGAAGAAAGTTTATGAACACTTGCCCTCATTTCTACTCCTTGATTTCAGAGACACCCATATATACCAAGTATTTACTGAGATGAAACCAGCAGTTGCTAAAGCATCTTCTGGAACTGCTTTCAAGTGCAATTTTCTGTTTCTCTGTCCCACACTTCCCTGACAGGGGTCCAAACAATCTAGGGAACTTTTGCAGGATCTCCAACTTACTCTGTGTCTATCTGCACGACACTCCAAACGCCAATGCCTGTTTACATGTCAGCGTGAAATGCCGTTTAGTGTTCCTCCTTGTCAGTGACCTTTCAACACATGATTTGGGCTGCAACACATGAAGGCTGCATCACACAAAATAAAGGACATTAAAAACCCCACGGCTTTTCAGTACGTGAGGTAACCAGCTCATATTCTGTCAGAAATCCTCTGTACTGCACATCATCTCATACATTAAGGAGAGAAAAATCCCCTCGCACAGCAAAGAAAACCAAAGAAACAATAAGCTCAAGCAGCATTTTAGCCCCAAACTCACTGTGGCAAAAGGTCAGCAATCTTACATTTTACTGAAATCATTAAAGATGCAAGGGGACATAAATGAAGTCACAGTTCTTTCAAGAGAGACACCTCTAATCATCTTCCAACTGTCTGTCTTCTCCCTTTCTGCCATTCCTCTGCTAACAAACTTCATGCTTTTAATAAACTCCCTTAACAGCAGGGATATGCTACTAATGAACTGCTTTTGCTGTTGAACTTTGAGGCCCTGGGTGTTTGGGGTGCGTGTGTATATGTTTTATAAATTCAGTTGCTTTAAAGCAAAGAAGAATGCAAGGAATAAACTGGAGGGACCTGGCTCTTTTCCAGTGAAGGCGTGGCAAAAGAGAGGACTAAGCGAGGCACCAGAAAACCCATTTTGTCATATATTCACAGGAGAAGGTCTGCATTGACCGCAATGCAAGAGCAAGACAGACTCCAACTAACACTGTAGCAGCTACACAGCCATCGAGATGGAATAACTTCTTCCAACACTTTGAAGGCTGAATCTTCTAGTCAAAGTCAAGTTATCCTGTCATGTCCGTATATTTAAAAGAAAGTGAGTCAAGCGCTATATATGTAACGGCAAGATTAATGGTCAGACTTAAAACCAGCATTTAAGATCAATGTGATATTCCTGAGCTTTCCCCTCACCCTCTTTCCAGTTTAAAAAGAGAAAGGGTGTTGGATTTCCCTGTGCACGCACAGGTGTCTTCAATGTCTCTTGCCTCCTCCTCTCTCTTCCCTCCCTCATCTCTCTCCTCTGCATCTCTGCCCTGATTTGGTTAATTCTCCGCTTTCGTGAAGACTTTGCTCACTTCCCCACTTTATAAACTCACCTCTCACACCTATTTATTGCCAGACTGTGCTTCCCAATGGCCACCTTCCTGGCTCCAAGTCCCTCAGACTCCATATATAAACTTGTTTTACAGACAAGCAAGCCAGGGATATGGTCTCCAGAGTCAGGCTTGCCAGCCGGATCCGGACCATGCACACTTAAGTCACCAATACATGACTTTTCTGGACCATTAATCCCCTCAGCCAAGGTCCACCTCTGGTCAAACAACGCAGCGGGCACGTGCCCATACTCCATGGCAGCTCTCTCGGGAAAATGCCCTCGTCTGGAAAACTACAGGCCTAGAAAATTAACAGAGAGATTTAACGAACAGGCAGGAGCTCCAGCGAGCGCCCAGCGGCCTTGGCACGAGGTCTTACAGCACAGCATCACCTCGTGCTCCACGACGACCCGATGGCGAG
>NW_010561477.1:0-244 GCF_000687285.1 Phaethon lepturus | reverse complement strand
CCCCCTGCCCGCCTGTCCAGAGAAGAGGAGTGGAGGCCTCTCCCCGAGTCTGCTCCAACCGGTACCTCACGAAGCAGCTCTGAACCTCGCCCAAACTCAGGGAGGCTGCGCTGAGGCTGACGGCTGCGGGCAGGAGAGCTCCGCCCGGCCCGTGAGGCCCTGCTATATCCATAGGCACCCACGTATATAGGTACAGATACATAGATACGCAGCCCGGCCCACGGGAAGGGGCTCCCACGCGCGC
>NW_010561476.1:0-510 GCF_000687285.1 Phaethon lepturus | reverse complement strand
AAGGCAACAAGCTCAAAGAATTCTATCAACACACACAGAGTTCTAACCATGCTCCAAGAAGTCTAACCACAGACAAAGAGTTCTAAACAAACACACTGAGTTCAATCCAAACACAGAGAGCTCTAAACACACACACAGAGTTATAACTACACAGACAGACTTCTAACTGCACACAGAGAATTCAAACCACACTAATAGAATTCTAACCACACAGAGCTCTAACCAGACACAGACTTCTAACCACACAGACAGAATTTGAACCGCACACACAGTATTCTAACCACAGACATAGAGTTCAAACCACACACACAGAATTCTAACCACACAGACAGAACTGTAAACACACACACAGAGTTCTAACCACACAGAGTTCTTACCGAAGAGAGAGAGTTCTAACCAAACAAAGTGTTCTAACCAAACGCAGAGTTGTTACGCACACACAGAGTTCTAACCACACACAAAGAGTTCTAACCAAACAGACAGAGTTATTACCAAACAGATAGAGTTCTA
>NW_010561475.1:0-17491 GCF_000687285.1 Phaethon lepturus | reverse complement strand
CCCCTCCAAATCTAGTTTAAAGCACTCTCAACATAACCCTGTTTTCCCTGTCTGGCTGGTGTGCAACTGCAGACTGATAAGGGCGATGGTACAGCTATGGCTCATCAAATCACAGCTCTCAGCTGACAAACATAAGAGAGAAGAAAATGCAGGAAAGGAGACAAAGAAAGCCTGGACTCTGCCCGAACAGCAAAACTTTTTTTTCCC
The DNA here is from genome assembly GCF_000687285.1 of Phaethon lepturus. Taxonomy (NCBI): domain Eukaryota; kingdom Metazoa; phylum Chordata; class Aves; order Phaethontiformes; family Phaethontidae; genus Phaethon; species Phaethon lepturus. Next base: position 17,284 of record NW_010561475.1, on the reverse strand, counting down.
TTGGCCTCCACACTAGAAAGTCACTTTTTCTAAATATCTGAAATCAAAACCCTTTGGGTTTTTTTTCTTCTTGCAAGTCTCCCTAATGCAATAAACCCCTTCATACAACCTCAAATTCACAATTCAATTCCTTGCATTGTGTCTCTTCAATCTCCTCAGGAACCGAAAATCTCATTAATTGACTTCATATTGTTCCGATCACATGGTTGTCCCCCTGTGAGACATTCTTTCTACTCCCTTATTTCAAAGCTCACTGACAACACTTGTTTGCTGTTCAGCACTGTTATTGTACGTTTCCATGCGAAAACAAGACTCACTCCCAGAAGGTCAGGAGACTCCACACTCCCCATTAGATGACAACCTACTCTAACACCTATCTTGGAGACTAGCTAGAATTCCTAAGCAAAGTCTGAAGCTTGCAGTACTTTTCCCCGGCACAAGCAATTTGCTTCTCTGACCTTGCCTTCTCCCTTATAAAACATACAATAATATCTAGAAAACAAAAAGTAGCTGACCCTCTTTAAATGTGGTATTTGACTTACTGGACAATACCCTAGACCAGAACCACAAGAGCCCAAGAAAGCAATCTTCATAATCCCCATCTAACTTCTAGACTCCTACATTTTCAGCACCTAAAAATTTTGCTCTCGGCTGACTTTTCTAATATCTAAACCTTAAGAGCCACAGACAAGTCCTGTGCACAACAGTCCTATTCAAAAGACTGATAGTCTTTGGATAGTCTGTCCTATCCAAAGGACATGATAGTGCAGCACAGAGATGTGGACGCTACTTTCACGCAGCTGGGATAGTGGGCGAGAGCAGTGGCTCTGCTTCCTACAGCATCCCAGGAGCAGAAGCAAATGCGCAGAAAGGGACAGATTTGAGGACACAGGTGAGCAGAGTCACCAGCCCAGCCCAGCCCTCAGTGTGGTGGCTATGGAATCCTCCTGTCCTCAGGGATGTAGCAGGGCAGAGTATACATGGAGGTGCAGTGGGCAGAGTACCTGGAGCCAGGTCTCCTGTGTCTTTGTTGAGGGATCTAACCTCTATGATATTGCTAGGGAACACCCACCACATTCCTTTAAGTTGTGTTGGGATTAGGAGCTATCACTTCTTGGATTTGTGAGCAAAAAGAAGAGTAACAGACCTAGCGGGGAACCCCAAATATGTGTAGACACCTGTTCATGAGATATTTAACACTGTAGACACCCTAGGACCAATGTAAAAAACACTTACAGAATGGAACTGAAGTGTAACAAAACCACTTTGGAAAGAAAAATGCCAGGTTGGAATGCAACCACTCAAACATCGAACAATCTCCTTCAGACTGCTACTGCCTGCTGCACAGACCTTGCTGCTTTCACATCTCTCCTTGCCCCTGTCTGAACTTCCACTTCAGGGACAGTGTATTTCTGCAGGTCTGGCCCAAGGGACAACCTCCACAGGTCTTTATACTCCCTTCAGTCGAAAATTTACCTCTTTTCTTCCCTGCTTCCATTTTCTCCCCTCCTTTGTGGTGTTACCCAAGCAGGTAACACTGCCATTTTATTACTTGTGGTAGCTCCAGGTAGCGCCTTTAGATGAAGAGCCATCCCATGAGAGACTGTGCACAGAATAAGTATATGCTACACTATGGAATTAACTAGCTGAGAACATCTAAATTACGTTATGTTCATATGTTTTACGTCCTATTTGCAAACTATTTTAATGTATTGTTTTATCCTCATCCAAAGGATTTCTATAGTATGTGAAGATGTACACGTATGAAGTAAATAAGCCTTTTTAACTTTTATAAATACTTTCCTTTTAACATAATGGTAGTGACATTGAAGCAAAATGGATGTACCATGTAACATATATTTCACAGTGCTAAAAAAAAGAGGGACAGTTTTCAAATGTGCGTACCGAACTGTCAAAGCAGGGTAAACAAAGGGGAGCTGTGAGTGGAGGCAGTTTCCTACTTCGGATTTGTAGCTGACTGATTTCTATCAGCAGCTGAGGTACATAATTGAGAATACAGCTTCACTGCAGAAGGCAAAACAAATCGTGCATTAGCAGGGAGGGCTGGAAGCAAACCACTGCCCCAGGACCAACTGTAAGTGGGACCAGCGTGTCTGATCTCCTTCTAGAATTCCATTTTTCCCTCTAGTTCCATAGATTTTTATTTAAATGAAGCATTATGTTTTACAGCAATAACTGTATGTTAACAAAGTGATGAACCAGACATAATTTGTACCCTCTCCCATAAATTCCACTCTCGCACACACAAAAATGCATCAAAATATTTCTCACATAAAGAGTCATTACATCCTCACATTAATACTTTAAATCAGTTTTGGGCATTTTGTATATATGCATAATGAGGTTACACCACCAATTCTATAAATTGTATAATTGAGAACAAATTGATAAACGCATTCTATTATGATGAATAGATCCCAAGGTTCCTAAGGAATTTTCTTAGACCTTTGAAATGCTATTAACTTGAACTGACTTCATAAAACCTTTCTTAAAAAATTCCTTCTCATTAAGACATTCAGAATTCTTCATAGAAAGAGGCTAATAACAACCAATAAGAAATAATATTCACATAAAAATACATGGTCCCTCAGAGTGATCTCAGTAAACAGAAAAACATAAACATCTGGTAGTATTTTCTGAAAAATGGTTAAAAAAAATTAAGTCTATCCGCTACACTCATTACCCACAAATTCTTCCACTCAGTAAAACATTACCTACTGCATCCAACATATTGAAGGATTTGAATCTAAACTGAAATCTAAATCCAATCTGCTAAGAATTATGACATCGTTCTCTTGCCCATAGAAAAAAAACCTGATATCAGCATCTTAAAGACAGAACTACCACCTTGTATGTTATATGAAATGTACATATTTTATATCCACTTTTTCTTTTCTTGAAAGGCCTGTTCAAAACAAGGAGGAAGAAATTTTTTTCTAGTGCTTAAAACCAATAATGGACATTTGATTAGTGTTATTAAAAAACGAAGATACCACACAATACCAAACAATATTTTCGTAGTTTTCTCTTCAATCCTCCAGCCATTTATTTTACCCGGCACAAAACTTTAATCACAGCCTGTCATCTTATCTTGCTATCAATATTCAATGTCACTGTGTTATACTTAAATTATCTCCACTGGAAACACAAAATGATAGACTACTGCAGCTGATGGTTTTCACTTTGATTCTTAATGCAAGGTGGATGCAGGAATGGGACCAACATGTCAAATGCAGGAAATGAAGTAATTTACAAGGGAAGAAGGAAGGCACCTTCTAGTAAGAATTTACTACTCAATTTTGTCCCGACATTTACTGTGCAGTTTATTTTTACTATATTACCTAATCTATAATGTAAAAATTTACTACCTGCTTTCAGGGCTATTTATTTCTCTTTAAAAAAAGGAATAGAGTAATGGTCTTCTGCCCCTACCTCCCCTGAAAGATCTATTATAAATAACCTAATCTAAGAGTAAAAAACTTAACATTGATAGATGAGGAGAAAGCTACCAGGGAATTCTTCTTACTAAGCAGTCCACATAAAGCCAGCTTCTCAACCCTAGTTTATCATTCACCTCATTCATAATCTGATAAAGCACCTTCGAGTTTGGTACTAACACTGATAACTCAGTCTGCATCCTGCTTGCCTTTGGCTCCTGCAATAACAGCAAAGTCCCACAATGTCATTAAACAGCTGGGTTGGAGCTGATTTTTTTTGACTGCATGGGAATTGCTGGAATGGGATATTTTTTCTGTAGTATTTAATATTTCATCTCAAATCAGATTTAAAGGAGAAGCATGAATTTGGCCCTGATTTTGGAAACTATGCATCTCAGGGTATATGTATTTGTTGAAGCTCTCTTCAAATGGTTGAGCTGCTGCACAAGCCTAAATATTTTCATGAGCTTGAACCGCACAAAGGATTCAACTTCTAGTGACTTCCACTGAAATCGAAGTAAGTGGCTTTCAAAGTCACAACCAGTTCTAATCCAGGAAAACAGATTTGTTTCCAAAAGTATGCCACAGGAAGAAAGCGCAACATTTGCATGGAGGCCACATTCTCAGCTGCCACGAATCTGCACTGCTGCAATACCAGCAATGCCTATTTATACCAAGAGAAGAATGTGTTCTTATTGCAAAGCAATTAGAATAACGAGCCTGATCTCTTCTTGTTTATTACAGTTTCTGACTGCAAGCGTTAGGAAGCATCTAGAAGGAATTTACAATTCTCCTATCATTTTTCTTCACCTCTGTTCTCCAACATAGAATTCAACAGTTTATAATACATTCCGCTCTCTGAAAGGATAAGAGATTTAGACTTTCAGTGCACGTGAATTTGGGAATGTGAATCATCTTGTGTACTACTGGCTGAGCAGGAATTAAGCATACATAACAACTAAAAACAACAGGACAAAGAAATGTCCTTTTAGAAGAGATAAAATTGGGAGAGATGATATATTGTCATCATGTGGGAACATACCTTGAAATTCAACCTTTGTAACCAGGAAGACACACCTGGAAAAATTAGAGTGTCAGCCAAATACTGATGTCAATAGCTGCGTACTTACAGAGTTCCTCTGCAACACCCGAGGGCACAATATGACCTGCTGTGGCTGCAGGGTCAAGTAAGGTCAGGAGCCAAATCCTGTTCCGGCTCAAAAAGAGCAAGAGAGAAAGGGCAGGGTCTACACATCCTCCCTGGTTGGACCCTGTTAGCTACAACGAACCCTGGCTGCTGTGCGCTGCCGACGACAGCGTGCCGCTAGCTTGCTGGGGCCTGCGTGCCTTCCCAAACTGGTGGAGTACGTTCCCAGCAGTAAGCACACAAAGTAATGAATGCTTCCAAACGCTAGCTTGAAAGACTGTCCCAGTTGCATACAAGCTAGAGCTATTCTACATCTTCATATTCACGCTATGCAGGTGATGATTATTTATTTTCTACTCATTTAATTATCATGATGCTTGTAACTAATTGGCCAGTGAAGACTTTGTGCAAAGTATTGTCCAAACAGAGGAGAGAAAGAGTTATCAGCACTGCTGGGCAGCAGGCAGATGACATCAGACATCCATCCTCGTTTTCCTTGATCACTCTGCACCTATTACTACTGTTGATGGCAATCCGGCTCAAGAGAGTTAACAAAGCTTCTGAGAAATGCACAAACTGGTTTCAAAGCTTGTCTTCAGGGACACACTCCAAAACAGCAGCAGTAGAGAAATACACATCCACCTCTGAACAATTTTCTTGCCAAGTTCAGAAGGGATCAGGTCTTTCTCGCTACATATATTCACCGACACGCAGCCTCCAAGGGGACCTGGTTAAGAGAGCAAAAGCCATGGACACAGAGGTGACAAACAGCTTTGCGCACTCCTCCCTCCCCTCACATAATCATACCTCCACAACTGAGACAGGTTGCATGAAATCAGCTCACACAAAAGACAACAGCAGGGCAGACCAAGCAAAGCACAGGTGATGCTGATCGGCAAAGAGAAGGACTTTGAAGAGTTTACAGCCATGATGCATTCACCTTTTGCTCAGTAAAAAAAAAAAGACTGGGAGAAGTCTCAAGAAATTACTGGAAACAGTCTCCTGCTTAAGCGAATGGCTTTTTTATAAATTTTTCAAACTCAGTCCCTAGTTTCTAGAGGGCCTCTCACCTGACATTACACTCTTACTAAACAACTGCAAATAACACTAGCACCTCCTGTTGCATATTTTCTCCATTATCTGTCCTTTACCTTTGGATACTCTGTCAAGCTAAGTCTACAGCAGCTATAGCACACTGCAGATGCATCCTCATGTTGACAGTCTTAGACCTTATCTTCAAACATCCTCAAAAAATCCTAGGATGAGGTCAGTGGAAGAACACTCTTTTTGAAGCACAATGAAGCTGTGAGATAGAAATATCTCATGGCCAAAGCATCTTTGCATAGGAAATTCAAAACTATTAAAAGCAAATCACCAAAGCTTACTGTATCAACCTTTTCTTCACTAATGCATAGATATCTACAAGAAAAATGGTATAGGCTTCCAGGTCAAAAAGCCATGCAAGCTACTCGCAGGGAAGAGGAAGCCAGTGGGACTGATGTCGGTCTTGTTAGACATTCACCATTCATGAAACGGAATCCTCTCTGCATTCACAAGTATCACTGATTAACAAACAAACAAACAAACAAACAAGATAAATATGAATTTCAAACTCTTAATAAAATTCATGTAATTCAATCAAATAGAAAGAGACGATAAAATGTGGAAGAGCACACGTGATTTAAAAAAATACGGGAAACATTACTTCTGCTTCAGAATAGGGAAACCTCAGCACACCAAAGCAGCGAAGTGATACAGCATTACTTATTCTTGATGAGGCAAGAGTTTGCAGTGGAGAGGACTACTGTGACGTTAATGAGTTTCAGCAGAGCGTTGAACTCTAGCTTTGCAGGCACGACTGACCAGCACAAGAACAACGCAGCGTAAGAAAAAGGCATACAGAATAAGAAAAGATCCCAACAAAATACACAATTACTAGCCAGCTAGAGGGGCTGTGAACTTTCAGAACATTTTCTTTCTAAGCAAGGGCAATACTTTCTGTTTTAAGAAGGGGAGACCCAGCCTTGCCCTCTGATGATTTTTGCTATGCTACGTATAAAATGAATGGAAGGCATAGAGCCTGGAGGGAGGCAGGCAATCTTTTCCATGAATAAGCAGCAAAATCCCCTGTCACCTTGTCTTTGCCAATGCTGCACACTAACTACTGAAGTTAATTCAGTAACTTCAAAAAAGCCCTAGCCTGGATGAAACCTGAATTAATATGGACAGAGAGTTACTAAAGGCTGTGTGACCACGTGCTTTGCTTTTTCTAAAGCTTTAAGAGACACTAGAAACTGGCCCCAAATCTGGCCTCCTTTTTTTTGTCTTCTAAAAAGATCTAGTTTCAATGCTGAGATTAGATTTTAAAAGAACAGAACTTTCCCCTACTTCTCATAAAACAGTAGTCATGTGCCACAGGTCCTCCACCTCCCAATTCAAAAGGAAAAAAAGAAATCAGTATTTGTGACCCAGCATCCCTGCACAGGCAAAAAAAAAAAAAAAAAGGAAAAAAGACAACAGCAATTGCTAAGCTTGTCATTCTTGTGCCCTTTTCTTCACTTCTTACCATCCCATATAGAAGCCAAACAGCCATTAAAAAAATGTTCAAGGCACAATAGATACCAAATATACACTGGTGCAATACTAACTCCCTACTAGGACTTAACACAAAATTTACTTTTCTGCTTTATGTCCCCTTCCCCCAGTCAAGCTGGACCCAAGAGCCTCCTCATCACATCCCTCCCTTTCTGCAAAAATCTCCCTCCACACATTCAGCCAGCAGATGGTTCCTCAGGAATTAAAATAAAGACCTCCTCCCCTTGCAGCAAGAGTTCAGTTTATCACTGCAGACTCAGAAGATCCTTGTTACAGCCACAAAAGACCTGGTGGGTTCCAGCAACCAAAAAAATCCCCTGTCATTTATTAACTAGCACACCTAGCAGCTTGCTTTTCATTATTCACAGCTCCTTTTATTCATGGATATTTTGGGCAAGTGAACTTTTCCTCACTACAATAGTACCAAAACAAAAGATTAGTGGGATAGTAAAAAAGCTTGAAAACTGTTTCTGCATATCGAGTGGAAGAAACTCTGCATATACATGCTGGTTTTGCCAATTTTTCCCTCCCCTGCAGAAATCTACTTAAAATGCTATTTTTATTCACAAGTTCCTATGTTCTTGTTACCAGTTACACAGCAGAAATGATAATCCTTCAATTCATGATATCATAACTTTTCCACAGCACAGTAAGTGCTGTGACATAAGTTCCTGTTTTCAGGCTGGAAAAGAGTATCAGGAAAACACAAGCCTTTAAGAAACAATAACCCTGTTTTCATGACAGTGACTCTCATGTAGACTGAAGAATAAAGTAACTGCCATAAAGCAAATTTATTGTTCATAACAAGGAGAATTGATTCTCCAAAACAAAGTCTTTGATCATTCCCATGTGGGTTTGGTGACACTGCAATGCTTTTTCAACATTACTGAACCCAGACAGGGTTTTTGTTGGCAATGGTGGTTGAAAGCTTTTTGGGAACCCATCAATATGGTAAGACTACACAATATGTTCAAAAGACACTGTTTTACTCTAAAGAACAGCGAACCACAGTTGAGGCAGAATGCCTTCAGACGCCACAGAAGCATGCAAAAATTTATTCCAGTTCTGTGAATCTGGTAAGTTATTTACCATATTCACTTTCTAACTTCTAACCATGTTCCAAATTTTCAGTATTTGAGATAATCACACAGGGCCTAGTCCTGCAGCCCTTTGTTGCAAGGGCAGGCAACACAAGTGATTACACCAACATCCAGGGGCACTTTTTCAGGGAGATAAGGATCACTCATAAGCAACAGCTTGAAGTCATGGGCAAACCACGCATTTTGGGAAAACTAGCCCTACAGAATCAATGTTACATTAAAAAAAAAAAAATCCCATCGGATAGGAACAGAAATCATAACCAGATGAGAAACGGACCTACGCATCCACAAGGACACTCAGTCCTTTTGATGCACTCTAAGAGCACCTTAGACCAGTTTTAAGACCATCCCTTCGGTGTGCTGTGCTATTGAGAGCATTCATACCCAGCTCTGCTCCCAAAAACATTTCTGAAAGTTAGTATACCACAAAGGAGATAAGAGGACAAATAATAGGGGAAGAGAATAACTGTTTTAAGACTGTTCATTTTCAAGTAAACCAGAATGTGATGTGGTGGCTATTAATCCTGACTTCTCGTATGGCATGGAATTCTCAGGCCATTGGAGGTCTTGTCTGAAGGAACGGCGCTTGGTGAAGAGCACACATTCAAATGCATTAAAAAGAATGCCTGCATGAGAAACCCACAAATTTCCGACGCAGAATGCACACATGCACTATCAGCGTGAGCAATCAGGTTGCAACCACGTTTGTTCTGAACTAGTCAAGGGACATTTGTTTGAAACCCTTAAAAGAAAAAAATCACACATGTATGAGATCAGTTAAAACACACCTTGGGCTCGACTTCTGCTTCTTCAGTAAATACAAGTTGTCCTAAACACACACAATCCCCTTCACACGTCAGAGAACAAGGAGCCATGCAGATGAGCACACCTTACATCAGGGTAAGACTCCGCTACATTTCCTGCACTGTGCATCCATCAGTCGGAAAAAAGCAACCATTAACATGAAAACAAACACTGTTGAACAGAAAAATGAACCAAGACAAATAGCAAAAGAGAGCCAATTAAAGAAGAAAGGTTTTGCATACATTTGCAAAATTACCAGGTGCTGTATCATTCAACAATGGCAAAGCACAGTCATTGCAATATTACATCTTACTAGCAGGTATATTTATTCATTTCCCCGTTCTCGCAGAATAACACAGAAAATAGCTCAATAAAACACCTTTGTGTAATTGTCACCAGTTATTCCTGAAAATATTATTTCCCTCAAATAATTTCATGATTCCTATCTGGGAATTAGAAAAAGCAACTAAAAAGCCCCCGTTTTGTGATGAATGGAAGTCACAGCATGATCTTTTGAGGCCTGGCGAACAGTACAATCGCATTAAATTCCCTCAGCTCAAGAAATGCCATCTTTACATCAGCTGGTATAAAAAATTGTTTCCAGCCTGAGGCAGTTATGATAAGGGATTTAGAAGCCATCACCATGTGGGCCATGAGATATAAAAGAATGCATCACCACATATAAAGTGTCTGCTGCTTGCGATTGCAGAGCTAATGTTCTCACAGCTGCGTATGCCTTAGACCAGCTGGGAAGAAGAAAGGGACTAAATGAGTCACTAGAAGGACCTAGTATTTCGTCTAACCTGCGTTTAACACTCCTGCAGCAGAACCGGCGGTAAGCAAAATAAGATCAGATCGTTATCCAGCACGGGACGGGGGGCTGTGCGCTCTCTTGGAAGTGCAGCGGGAAACACAGTCGTGGGGTGAGGTGGGCAAAGATGGCGTTTCACTCCTATCTGTGCACTCCAAAGACACAGGCCGGCAGCTGAAACGGCCCTCGGTGCGACTACTGAGGCGGGTCACAGGTTACACAAAATGACCGCCGGCCATCTGGCGCTCCCAAGCGCGCCTGCACTGCCGCGTACGGGAGAGGGAAAAGCTTTCGGAAAGCCTTGCTCAGCAGAGCAGTTCTCCTCTAGCTTTCTCACCAGGCTTTCTACAGTGACATACGGGACACGAACAGCCCGAGATGAACTCTCACCCTTACGGAAGGGTCTGGAGATGGCCACAGAGGGGCTTTGACATCAAAATGCTCCATTTGCAAGCTTGCAGGCTTGGATACCACAGGCTGCTCTTCAACAGCACAGTGTCAGGCTTCAGACAGGATCGGGGTGGGTGCAGGAGGCTAAAAAGCTCCAGCTGGACACAGGGACCTCACCTCACCGCAGAAAATCATTAAGGTCTTGAGAAACATTTAAACACCTAATTGTTTAATTAGCAATGAAGGCAGCTCCTTCTGGGGTTTCTGCTGCCTCAGGGTTCAGTTCTCCATGACAGGTCTGGCTCTTACATTCTGAGCGCGTGCAGAAGGATGAACGATGGCCCCAAGATCTTTGGCTTCTCCTGATGTTTTATTTGCTCTCTGCCTCCTTCCCCCTCAAGATGTATTTTCACTTGTGAGATGCTCTTTCACTGAGTATCATATCTATCATTAATTGCTCAGGCTATGGTTCAGGCATAACTTTCATGTCAACATGCAATGCCACTCAGGAAATACTTGGTATGCCAAAAAACCCAGTTCTTTGGGCAAATGTCAAATCATTCACAGCATACAAAAAAGACATTTTCAGATGATACTCTCTTCTAACAACTCCGCCACATTTACTCCATCTGCCTAAGAGTGCAAACTTTCACAGATTATCAGTTTCTAATAAGTTTCACAAGGGCAATGTATTCCAAATACGTTTCTATGGATATCTAGCAGATGGACGCTTGAAAAATAAAAGCATTGTTATTTCTTACAAAATCTCATGAAGCTGATTTGCACCATTAATTTAATCTTAGTTTTCTTTGGTATCGAGAAATATAAAAACAGAAAAAGTACAGAAAGAAAAGTATTTAAAATTTTTTTGGGGGTAATAAAATGGCTTATTTCCCTCTACTACTGCAAGAACAGTACAGCAGTGTCTCCAAAGGTAAGACTGAGCTGAAAGAAGCAAAGTCTTTTGCTGCATGTTTCAGTGATGCAACCAAATTCCTGGTTTTGCATGGCACTTTATAAGACAACTGTATTTGCTGTGGAACATTTACTAGCTTCTGCAAGGGCAATAGTCTGAAAAATAAGTTTTGCCTTTTTTTTTTTTTATTTTTACCTTGTTCCACACAGGTTTTTGTTTCTCCAACTATCAAATACAGTTCTCACACAGGTCAATCTTTCTATGCACATGCATTCTCACAACCCGCTCTGCAATGGAAGAGAAATAGACTGAAGCTAGGACAGAGATTTAATGAAGGTGCATGTAAAACGTGACAGACATCCAGTTGCGCACATCACATGATTTTCATTGAGATATGTAAGAGCTAGCAAATAAGTTGGAAGATGATGACTTTTCATGCAGAAATACGTATCAAAGGTTTCTAACCCATTTAAAAGTCAGGTGAGGTTTTTTTGTATCTTCAAAAACAAGTGAATATTTACAAGTCTAGCCGTGGATTCCCATATTTAAGTATCTAAACAAACCTAACTTGTCACTCTCTCTCCATCTCCATTGATTTCAAAGGTGTTTATTGGTACCCCACACATTTTGCAAAATCCAGCCACTTCCATTTAACTATTGATTTAGGAGACAGCATTTAAGCATGAAATCCCAACATGAATCTTCTCCTCTTACGGCTTTATAGCACTTTTTCCTGGGCTCAATTCATGACCCTCAACCATTTACATGACTTAAGCTCACTTACAGCAGAACTTAGCAGTTCTTGAAAGAGTTGGATTGCTAAAGCCCACTTTAGTCATGGTAATGATACAAATCCCCAGCAGAACCTTCATTTGGAGTGGAAAGACATGAGATGAAGAAATATGCTTTCTGTGGAAGAACAAGGGTCCCACAAGAAGATGCTGAGCTGACTTTCAATGAGCTGGATCAAACAACTATTGTAAACTTCTCCTATACAATCCCTCTTAAATGGCTCAAGTGACAAGCAGAAGTTATCTAAGCAAAACCTCTTACAGTTCAGATATTCATACAGAGAGGTGTCTTCACTGAACACAGTTTCATTATCCTAACTGACAACTTTTAAACATCTCCTGTTTACTAACAAAAGGTAAGTGATTTGCAAGGTCTACCATGGAAGCAATGGCAATGGTATTTACACCCTCAAAAAGGCAGCTAGTGATTTAATGTAGAAACCCTAGGACTGGCTTAATACATATTGGTGACTGGAAAAGAGATAGCCTGCAGGATTATTAAACGTGCTATTTATTTATTCATTCTTCTCTTGAAGGATACTGTCCTCAATAACTGTCAATCTCTTGCTCAGAATAAAAGCTATATTATGAAAGGAAAAAACAATGTCAAGTAATCTGTATACTTAATAGGTGGTTAGCCTTCTTGGAGTGAAATTATTAGATACTGAACATATTTCCTTTTTTGTCAATGCATATTTTCCCATTTTTTCCTGTAGGTACAAGGCTATTGGAAGAGTACTGTTCTTAAACAGATTACCATTCTATTAAGCCACTTGAGAACCGCTGTATTTTGTAGGCTGCAGTCAAAAACACTGCATTTGTTTAAAAACAAACGACACTCCAGTGAATAACCTAGGTTCCCTCCCCCGCCCCAAAAGAACATAAAACACCCCACCACAAGAGGAATATATTTGAAACTTTTCTTCAGAAAATAAACAAAAGAAAAAAGAGGGAGAGGTTTTAATTTATAAAATTGATGCTTTTTAAACCTTAATATTCATTAAAGCTGTTTTGGTCTGAGTTTTGTTCATTAATTCTCTCCTATTATAAAAGCGGTCAAAGATTATATTTCTAACAGTTCTACCTTATTTTGAAGTTATATCTTAAATTGAAGGGTTTTGAATCCAGGTTGTTTCTATTTGAAACATTACCTAGCAAAATTATATGTTTCATCTGAAGAAAAACCTTAGAAGTGTATTTGAATACATGCTGCACAGGCTTAATCCTCTATTGATTTCAAAGGCATCCAAAAAAGTGCATCCATGAGCCAGATGCAAATTTTACCTCTGTCTGCAATGTAAACTTAAAACAGTCTTTAAACTTTCCTTAGAGAGCCTTTCTTTAGGTTATGATATATAAGGAGTAATCTGAGTATCTATATGAAGACCCACAAAAAGAGAAACAATCTCTCATGTTACTTTCTTAAGAGGGAAAAATAAAAAAAATCCACTTGGCCTGCTGCTTACTTTTTTTAATTACTCAAGCTGTAAAGCAGGTAGAGTTAATTACTTAAAGTCCAAAGAACCTTTAAAAAACAAGTATCTATAACCACTTTATTAGCATAAATACAAAAAGATTATAAAGATGTAGTATCTTAAGGGCTTCCTTCTGGCAAAACCATTAGAGATTTTCTCTTCCCACCAATATTAAAAGAAATTCTTAGCCCTTAATTACTTGGGAGAAACTATTTTTAGAATAATACCATTTGTACATATTGGAAAATTGTCACTGGTTCAGGACTGAATCTTCTCCATCTGGGGGCTTGGCCAGCACTGCAGTGGGTTTTCGGGATGGAGGGGAAGTCTTTTGTACAGTTTATATTTGGTGAGATTTAGGGAGGTTTTTTGCTGTTTGATTTTTTGTTGTTTTCTTTTTTTATTCTTAAGGGCAGGAAGGGAAATTTTAGATGTTTGGCAAAACTGCAACAGTTTGTTAGAGATGGAGAAGCTGATAGCAAGCTCTGAAGTGCATGTTAAACGCACCAGTACGGCTGCAGCAACGTAACTGGACTTCATGCATTTGCATCCTCAGCTTAGGCTGGGAAGAACACTTATCTCAACAGCAAAACATTGAAGGCTGTAGCTTGGTTGCAACAGAAAACCTAGACTGAAACATGCCCAGGTCTATGTGGTACTGAGGAAGGCAACCCATGCACACAAGAGCTACAAATTAATCAAAATATTCAACAACTCCTAAATCTGCTAAGGGGAGTTTGAAGCGGTCAACTCCTGTTCATAAAAAAAATGCTTCCAAAATATAAAGCAGTGCCAAAACCAGAATTTAACTTTTAATCCCTCCCCTGAAATTATACTCCCCACAGAAGCAGGATGAATACCAGCAGTTCAGGATGGAAATTTCTCCCACAAATAGCAGGAAGAAGAGGAAAAAGCATACTGCAAGCTCATTAACACCACCTATCAAGATACATAAAAATGTGTTGCAATTTAAGGTACTGATGCAAAAAAATCCAGGTAGACAACCCAAAAATTATACAAAATGGCATAAATAAACAAGCCATAACTGCTAATTCTGTCTGATAAATTCTCAGAAAGAGAAAAAAGTCCATACAGATTCTCCAATTATTTAATTGTTAAAGAGAAATTTACTTCTTTCTGGGACCCTGATATATCAAGTTAAATCCATACAGCCTAGAAGCATCAATATCTGTTGTTATACCTTATATTTTATTTTCTCATAAAGAGTATTGTTTTCAAAAAAACCCACGGGAACTTCTTAAGACTTGTCTTACACTTACGGATTGGAGTATAGGGAGTATAAACGTTATCTGAGGGGAATTTAGGTTGGACACAGCCACACAGCTTGATCTTTGAGGTCTGCTTCCATGATTTTTTCACTCAGATCTCTAAATTACTTTTAAATTTAAAGAGTTATGCAAAATAAATAATTCTGTATTCAGAAGTATGAGTGAGCAAATCTAAAGATCTAGATCCCCCTCTTTATCAATGCAGCAAGAAAGAATGAGGGCAAGAAGTTTATTCCTTATACCTGCTCAGTAACAGAAAAGGAAGTGGTGCTAATTTGGTGGGTTGCATTTTATTAAAACACAAACTCCAATTATTTCCTATGAAATCTTTTTCCAATATAAATATATTTATGCAAGGCAAAGTCCACTAGAAGATTCCATTACAACAGCAGAGCAACATTTACTAACCATATTTCAAGGAACAGCCTAAAACTTGAGGGTGATCTAGAGCCTCCTTCATAGAGCAAGAGAAGGAAATATAAATGCTAGCATAAGGTTAAAAAAAAGGCCTAAAAATAAGTATATTCTGCATTAAGATTCGGTTCTTAAAATATCTCCATTGTTGTCTTGGTTTCTATTTGCTTTCCACAATCCCCCAAAATAGCATTCTTTCAAAATTGTTATATAAAGAGTCATTACTTGTTCAAGATGCCCAGAATTCTGGTAAGGGATCCCTTGGCTCTGCTCAGAGTTCAGTTCTGCATAGGAACAGAGGGATGATTTTTCAACCAGCTGTCACATCCCCAATACTTCAGGGCTTCTGGATGTTCAAGAGCCCACATCACAGATTTATAGCACCTGCATGTGGAGCCGGAGCGATGCACACCAACTGCACGCGTGCTCCCTTTTCTCTGGCCAACGCTGGGTCCAGAGCAGTCCCACGCACTGGAGAAATCCACACACAGCAACTCTTTCTTTCACCTGCATCCATTGGCAGGCTGGTGGCAAAGCTGCTGAAACTAGCCATGAACAGAGGCCTTAACGACACTTTCAGGATTTCCAACTTTGAACTATTTTTGGTATTATTCTCATGCAAGTTCCAAAACATTCCCTAACACTTTTATGCATGTCAATGCTGCATTAACAAGCATTTTTAAGCTTTCAAAGGTTTCTGTGATATCATCCTTACCTATGCAGTTTATCCTCCAGCATCTCCATGTACTTTTCAGCATTTTCTTTTACGCTGGTCACTGCAAAATAAGTGTCAAAGTTAGGTAATGGTATAACCATACAGTTTTGTTTTTTTTGTTAAACCAACCCATCTCTTAACCACAAATTTTACATATATCAGTTAGAAAAGAGAATTCCATTATTCTTTTCCGCATTCAAATTACAGTGTCTGTATAATTTTTTTCTTGAAAGTCTATCATGTCTGTATTACATTAATATATCTAATAATTAATGCATTAACCCCTTGGTCATGCCAGAAAACCGGTGAGACTACCAAAGATAGTTTGTAGAAGTTTCCTCTTCACAAAAAAACCCAACACCCACCACCACCACACAAAAAAAGAAACCCCACGCAGCTAGGTCTGTCCCCCTTTACCTTCAGGGGAAGCAAGCAAGCCTAATTTGTCAGTCCATGCACAAGAGTCCTCTAAAAATTATGAATCTTGTATTAAACTTCTGATAGAACTGAAACACTACAGAATGGAAAGAATTGTTATGAGATTTGGGGTTTTTCTTGTGGTTTGGCGTTTTGGGGTTTTCTGTTTGTTTTTGAACTTGGGACCTAGATATTGCCTGCATATGAGTCCCCACAACTTCTTCACTCAGAAGAAACTCCGGTAAACTACTTACCATAAAGCCATTCTTTTGGATGACCCTTGGTACTCCATCATGAGTACAAACGGAGAAAAAGGTAAATCCCCTCCAGGAAAATGGAGGCTTTTATAGGATAATAATTTTTACATTATGATAACTTCCCCCCCCCCCAACAGCTGCTTGCCAACTCCAAGTCTAGCAGGACTGTTAATCAGTTGCTCACTTTTAAACTCTTAACATGCTGTACATCCATTAAATATATATTTTATATGCAGATGCATTCTACAGAGCATCACTGGTTTTATGAGCAAAGCTTGCTGCAGGGATCCGGTACCCTGTGAATTTACCCATCCATGTCCCCCTAAGCTTCCCTACAACCCAACGCCTCCAAGCACATCTTACAGAGATCAAGTACTTCACATATTTCTCACTTTCCCCTTTTATTATTTTGTTTTCTTCACAAAGCAGAACGTCACACACTAAAGTCCGATCTGAAAACTTGGCATTAACTAAATCAGCTGTGCTCAAGTTGTGTTCACAGATGCATACACACGCCGGAGTTCACAAACTGAAACCGCTTGGGTAATACCGTTAGCAGCAAGCATCAGGCTGAATGTAACATCGACTGTCTGCAGAAAGTGGTGTTCACCTGGTCAGACAGCAGTCACACATCACAGAAGCAGTCTGCATCCCAGTAGCAAATATGGACATATTTTGTAAAGTTGATTTACTTTTTTTTGGGGG
>NW_010561474.1:11597-25265 GCF_000687285.1 Phaethon lepturus | reverse complement strand
GTGCACTCCTTCGCCTCTCCCGGCAGAGCACAAGCTGCTGAGCGCCGGCCCCACGGAGCCGTGGTCCATCCGCGAGAAGCTCTGCCTGGCCTCGTCCGTCATGCGGAGCGGGGACCAGAACTGGTAAGGAGCGGGGCGCGACGACGGCCGTGGCCCCGCGCCCGTCTGCCTTCGGGTGTGTGCAGGCACCGGGCTCCCGGGGCAGACCACGGGTTGTGTGCTGTACCGGTGTATGATAGTTCACCGTGC
Source organism: Phaethon lepturus (assembly GCF_000687285.1). Taxonomy (NCBI): domain Eukaryota; kingdom Metazoa; phylum Chordata; class Aves; order Phaethontiformes; family Phaethontidae; genus Phaethon; species Phaethon lepturus. The sequence continues at coordinate 25,016 of NW_010561474.1, read as the reverse complement.
CGGTTCGTAGCTAGCACTACACACTTCCACTTTCTCTGTACTTTCTGTTCACAACAAAGAGGGGGCTATTAAAGATGGAGGTATGAGAGGTGTACCTTGGCAGTCTTTTCACTTCTTTCATAACTACTGTGTAAAAACCAAAAGTGTGTTAATCAGAACAAAGAGTGACATGTTCATAAACTGGAAAAAGTGAGTTGTGGTCAAGAAGGATTTTGATAACAGATTGCCATGCACTGCTTCTGAACTTGTAGCTCTGTTTTGCTGCCTTTGTCCCCTTACCAAAGTAAGGTTTTTGTGGAAATGTAATGGGGTCATCACAAGCTAGAAGCTTGCTTTTCAAAGCAAGGGAGTAAAGCTGTTATTAGGAGTAGGCAAATACTTTTGAGTCCAAGGGCTGTGCTTGAATAATTCAGAGACATAATAACTTCTCGGTAAATTCATTGTATTTATGGGGCTATTCAGTGATGAATGTCAAGACAGGTCAGCATCTTTCCTCTGCATGTTGGTTGGGGAAGAAAGTAAGCTGACGGTGACTCGCTATTTCTGTCCTGTAGGGTCTCAGTCAGCAGAGCTATCAAACCTTTTGCAGAGCCAGGACGCCCACCTGACTGGTTTTCCCAAAAGGTAAGATACTGACATTTGAGTCTTGGAAAAAATGAGTTCTGCATGGGATATGTAAGACAGCTGCCTAAAAGAATGTATTTCTTATTTTAAAAAAGATAACAAAATTAATTTTTAAAGAAATCCATTTTCTTTAAATCAGATTAAATGCTTTTTCTTGTTTCTGAAATCAAATTTGAGCATACAGTACAGTTGGATAAAGTTAAGGAAAAGACAAGGATGACCAAAGACATGAAATAGCTTCCTTATAAGGGGCGGCTAAGTAGGGTAGAACCCTTAACATAGAAAAGAGATGAGTATCAGGAATATGACAGATGCGTGCACAATCAGAAGTGGCATGTTGAGGATGAATAAGGATTAATTGTTCAGTGCTTTGTCCAATACAAGATTTATGGGCTATTAAGTAAGACTAACAGGAGGCAGGTACAAAGCAAACCTAAAGAGATTGTTCTTCACCAGGGATATAATTAAGCTGTGGAATTCCTTGCCCCAGGTATTTGTGGATGCCTGTGTATTTTGGTGTGTCCTGCTGCTTGGGCAAGCACCTGGGACTTTTGTTGTATAAGAGACAAAAAGATATTAAGAGGATCGAGGGAGAAGTTGAGGTTTTTGTGCTGCGTACTGTTTCTGTTAAGCTATGAAACTGGCCTTGATATAATATTATTTTGTCTTCTCCATTGAAATATTTTTGGTTCATGTTCACAGACATAAACATTACAGCTACAGTTTCCCTAATCATGCTTTCTTGTTTTGATTTCTAAGTTGTTAGTTGGGAGTGTCTGTTCTTTAGTTTTGTTTTGAAGATCGGCCTGGGCAATGCTAGAGTAAAAGAGTAAATATGCTTCCTCGCTTTGAGCTACACTAAATTATAGCCATGGGGGAAACTCTGGAGAAGACTGTCAGGTATGTTCATAAAGTGTTAGACATCTGAAGCAGGAGTAAGTGCCCTGTAGGCTTTGTTGGTAGATGTTTGCTGATGCTGACTATTCAGCATCCTCTGACTTACTTTGTTTCTTTTTAGCACTGCGCATCTCAATATTCAGAGCTCTTGGAGACTACGGAGACCCCTAAGTGAGTGCAAAGTCTGAAGCGAGCACAGTCTGCAGCAATTTTGGGTGGGATTGTCAGTTCTTACAGCAAAGCCCTTGGTAGTGCTTCTCCCAAAAGGAATGTACAGGAATGAGGAAATGGAGTTGTGATAGCTGGCTTGGGTGCACAGTAAGATTGGGGTATGGCAGATGGGGGAAATTGGCAAGCCCAAGGTATTTCTTAGAACATGCTTCCCATATCTCCTTATCTTGTCGTCTTTTTTCATAAGACTGAAGTATTTTAGTATTACACGGTTCTAAAACTGGTCACTGTGTACTTGTTAGTGTCTTCCACATGCCCCTACTATTAGTACAGTGCCAGTACTTGGCAGGGTAATTGTGACCTTTTGCCACAGCTCCATTTTTAAGAGTTGCAGTGTGCATTTGGGGACTTAATGCAGCAAAAAGAAACATACATTTGGCTGGAATAAAACACTAGATACTAGTCTTACAGATCAGCAGCTTTACACATAAAATCATCATTCAGATGGGGTAGAAAAAACAGCAGAAGTGAGAAGGGGAAACGTTTTGTATTTGTCTCTATTTTGCAGTGGTTTCTTACAGTTTTCTTCTCAGTGCTATCACTACAGCTTTGTGGTCTCAGATATTTGTCACTTCTAACTCCAGGCATTTTGTTTTGGGGCTTCACATCAAATTAAATTAAAGGCAGGATGTTTAAAAATAGTATATGTGATAGTGCTGAATGATCTTCAGCACTAGAGTTGCAAAGACAAAGGACTTAGTGGCGTTATTGAGGAAAAAAAATAGATGTTTCTTCATGGGTAGTAAGAAGCTTCTCTGAAGTTGAATGATTTTTTTCAGGTTGAGAATTTGCAGTGGGCTTGCATCTTTGATCTACTCCTGAAGTCTTCAACACTGGACACATTTAAGAATTACATAAACTTTTCAGAAAAGATTGTTGGAACATTGTGCTGTGCAATACTATTTAAGGGAAATTGGAAGAGGAGGTTGTTTGTTGTTTGGGGTTTTTTGTGCATGTGTGTGTGTCAGGAATGACAGACAGCAGTGACTGATGAAAGGAGAAATGGGATTTTCTGTGTTTCATGCCTGAACTGTTTTGTTTTTTCTCCTATAGGAGGAAGCGTGGTGAGAAGGGGGAAGTTGTAGAAACTGTGGAAGATGTTATTGTGCGGAAACTGACTGCAGAACGAGTTGAGGAGCTGAAGAAAATGATTAAAGAAACACAGGAGAAATACAGGTATGTGACAGAGGGATGAAGCTGTGGTGCACCTGAGAGTCTTGTCTTGAAAAAGTGGCCTAAGTGGGATGATGCTTGCGGTGAAAATGCCTCTTAGGGAGTATTGTTCAGTGATAAGTAAGTAAAAAGATGTTCTGATTACAGGCAACTCAAGAAGGATGCAGAGCTGATCCAGGCCGGACACATGGATAACAGACTGGAGGAGCTGTGCAATGAGATTATGATGTGGGTTATTTAATTATTTCCATGTCATGCTTGCTTCTGAGATTGTAGTTCCCTGACACTGTGTGTTTGTCAGGCATCTCTTGCTCCACATACTTCGGGTTAAGAGGAATGGGGCAGCTAGGCAGACACTTTGGCCTCTGAGGGTGGACCTGGTTTTGATTGGGGGCCATGAGCTTGTGTGAAACATCATTTGGAGTTTCTCAGTAAAGGGAGTGGTGGTGGCTTGCAACATCATACTTGCCTCCTCTGGTTTGATAATGAGCTGGAAGTGAAATTTCCTGCCAAGTGTGTCGTTCTCTGACTGGCCTCTGACTCTGCTTCCCTCAGAGGATTTGAGCTTGAGTGCACAGAGGCAGGTCATTGTTGTTTGGAGATAATGGGGTGGGTGTCACTAAGCTGATTGCAGAGGAGGAACTAAGGAGAACTAGTGGGGCACTCTGTGACAGTAGGTGTTGGTTCTGTATACAGAAAGAAAAAAATGGAGGAGGAAGAGGCAGAAGTCAAGAGGAAGGCTACAGATGCTGCTTATCAGGGTAAGCTAGAAATGAGCTTCCTTACTTCTCCTCAGAGGGAGATGCATATATTCCTAAGAACATTTGGGAAATAAGTCTTGTTAAGACCTGTTGAGGAGGAATTCCTTGACCCTAGAGTTGGAGAGAAAGGCTATATTCTCTTTCCAGCAAAAAGCAGACATGTCTGAGAAAGGAACAAATTCTGTAAAAAAAGGTGTGTCTAAGAGGAAGTAGGATTAGCAAGGAGGTCTCTGTTAGAAAGTCAGGCTTTTCACCCCTTTAGTTTTCCCTCTAGTTTTACTATTGTCTGAAGATAAAAGGAAGAGAGATTTGTTCTGAATGTTTAATTCATTTATAATTCTTGGGGCAATTCGCTGAACTAACCTGTCAATGGTGGGAGGTGGTGAATACCCAAGTGCATTACCCAATGCTGGTATTCTTTGTGAGCTGAGCCTAGTCTGGTGCAAGAAATTCCTACAATATAAATTGTTTTCTTAGGGTTCTTTAGGATAAAGTCAGAGGTAACTGTCAGGGCCTGTCCAACATGGAGTCATGGAATCTCACTTCTTTTTCCTGTTCTCTTCCAGCTCGTCAGGCCATTAAGAATCCGCCACGACGATTAACAGGTGTGATGGTTCGCTCCCCTGCAGGCTCAACCTCCCCAGGGGGAGACTATGCTCTGGGAGATCTGTCTCAGCCCGCTGTGGATGAGGCCAGTCCAGGGGTAAGGATCCTTCTCACGGTAAGAGGGAAAGATCAGCTTAGGACATGGGGCTCTGCATCCACCATGGAACAGGAGCCTGGGGAGAAGCCCTTGCCTCGTTTTGCAGACGTTCCGCTGTGGTAGTGCTGCAGTGTGGTTGATGTACAGTGCTGCTCAAGATATGTGTCCTCTTTCATGTCTGTGATGATCAGGTGCCTGGATCAAAGGCTGTGTAGGGGCATCAGTGGGTTGGCCAGGCAGTCTTCTGTGTGTGCCTGGGAAGTGGCACTAGAGGGCAGGGAAAGGGCAAAAGCATATGCCTGGAGTAGGTGTAGCGAGTGAATGGAGTAGGTGTCTGTGGTGTGCTGGATCAATGCTCTTGGGGGAAGGAGCAAGTGGGGCTAGTCCGTGTGGTGGAGTGTGGCTTTGAACAGTGTGGTTTTTCTCTTTCTCAGGTCACTCCAGGGACATTGCCCAGCACCCCAGTTGCCTCCTTCATTGGAATCCCTGACACCCCTCCAGGCTCTGCTCCCCTGGATGCCCCCATGACCCCAGTCACTGATGATTCACCCCAGAAAAAGATGCTAGGACAAAAAGCAACTCCGCCTCCTTCCCCTCTGCTCTCAGAGCTGCTGAAGAAGGGCAGTCTCCTGCCCACAAGCCCCAGGCTGGTATGGAGCTCTCTGCTCATATATGCAAGCACACAAACAATTTGCTCCAGACTCTCCCGCTGAAAAAGGGGGAGCTGCAAATGCTTTTTAAAAACATACAGGTTTTGTGGAAGTCCCAACAGAAGTGATATCTGAGAGATATAATTACCCCTGTGAGCCACAGAGGTGGGACTGTTTCCTGGCAGTACTGTGGGTGCAGGACTGCAGGGATTGTTCAGCACATAGGACTGGCTATCTTCCCTCAGTCATAAGGAGTTGGAGTTGCAGGTTTTGCTAGAGGAAGTTGTTCTCCCCGGGGGAGGGGGTGTGTTAGTCAGCATTATCCTGCTCAGTCTCCATGGAGGTGTTCTTGGTGATTTCTACTTTGGGTTCACAGTTCTTTACACCTTGGCAGGAAGTTGAGTTTCAATATTTGTAATGAGTCTTAGCATAGGAGTAGAGAGTGCTTTAATGGTGTTTATGGCCAATATTGCAGTGCTTCAGTCTTCTCATAGTTGTAGACAGTTGTTAAAATCACTGTGGTGACAAGGCATTTTGATCCTTCTGGTGCTGGTGACTGTGGAAGTCTTAGGAGGGTGACCATTGCTGACACTGTTCAGAGCCCCATCTGAAAATAGCAGCTGTCAGCCTGCCCATGGCATGAATTCCCTGTGTTAGTGCTTGTGTGATGGAATAGGTGTATTGCTGTTGACTTTCTTTTTTTTTTAATAGTCAGATTTGGGGTCTTTTCTCTTTGTTAGCTTGGGGTAAATGTTCCATGAGTTCTATGTTTGCGGGGTGCAATGTAACATAGGGTGGAGCAAAGAAAGATAATGGCTGCAGAAGACTGGGTTTTCTTTGTATCGTCAAGACTGTTTTAAGTCTGCTTCAAGGTCTGTCATAGATTTACTGTGTGACCTTGATAGGGTTACTTTCCATCTTGGTGCTTCAGTTTCCCTCAACTCAAAATAAGGGATAATTCCATGCCAACTCGGGGGGTAGAGAGACTGGTATCTGTAAAGGATTGTGAGATCCTTGAACAGGGGAACTAAGGTAGGGAAAATTATGTATTTGGCCTAACTTCAAAGGAAGGTGGCACTGCAGCTGTATCGCAGCTGAAGAACAATGACTGGTTTCAGCCTGTCATGTGATGCACTTGCATAAACAGGCCTCAGACAGGGACTAGACTGGACAAAAAGTGCAGAAGAAGTGCTGAGACAGCAAATGATGATGGACATATTCATGGAGGTGCATATCTGGCAGAGAATCACTGATGTCACGGTATCTCCAAGAACTTCAGTTGTGTCCTCCTTTGGCAGGTCGGTGAAAATGAAATGGCAGTGGCTTCTGGTCACATGAACAGCTCAGGAGTCCTGCTGGAGGTAGGAAGCGTCCTTCCAGTGCTGCACAGTGGGGAAATGCAGTCGGCACCTGGTGCTGTCCCTGCATCTCCTGCTGCTTCAGGTAACTCAGGACTCTCCCTATACAGTTCTCCCTTCAGATGTACCTTCAGACTGTTCTATGAATTCTCTTTGGAGAGAGATGAAGGACATCTAGCCTGGGTGATTTTGAGGCTGCTTTATGAGTTGTATTCCTATTCTGTATTCCCCCTGTCCTTCTCACCCCTACTTTTTTTTTAAGAAGACTCTAATCCTTACAGAAAAAAAGAGTGCCTTGATCTAAAATGACTGAAACAATTAGACTTTATTCAATCCTGGTCTGAGCAGTCTAGTTTTCTGGTTTTGACACTGGCTAATACCAGGCATTTCAGTGTAGAAAGAAAGGGGTGACAGGGAGTTGGGGAAAAATTGGTATGGTATTTCATTCATGATGTGTTTAACTGCAGCTCCCTGTGAATCTGGAGAACTCATGTCTTACCTCTGCTTTAGCTTAGAGGTCTGTTGAGGATTAGATTGCAGTGGACTCTGAGCTCCAGAGTAAGTTCCACAGAGCAGGTGGTGAGAGGGACAGTGCAAGAGTCTTTGCGTTGGGCCCTGTCAGAAGGTGAAGTTTCTTCTCAGCTCATGCTAACCAGTGGTTTAGTCACATTGTCTGCAACTGAGGACTTATCCCATTTGTTCATATATAATTCCATATGAATAATCTGACTTTTCTTATCCACATCTGTTCTTTAAGACCTGTTAATTTGGTCCAGACAGTTCAGTAAATTCAGACTGGAAGTTACAGCTAGGATGAGTGGCAACCTTTGATATAAGAGGAATTCTCTAGGAGAGACCTGCAAAGAGATCCCCTCTGCTCCCTTCCAGCTCCTGTGGTGACTGTTTGTCTTGGCTTACCTTGTGTGGCTCTCTCAGCACTGTTTTTCAGATTTCCCGTAATTATATTGGGATGAGCCTTTGGAAGGGCATCTCTCTGCATGTGTGGCTTAGCCTGTCCAGCCCTTACATTGAACACAGTGTCCCATAGTCTGCATGATTCTGTCTCAGACTGCACATACAAAGGAGTCATGCATTTTTGGTGCAGGTTCTCTGTATAGCTTTTGGGACTGTTTTTAGGTACCTCTCGGTGTCTTTTCCCAGAAGCAGCCACCAGACAGTGAAGAGCCCAGTGGTGGCTTTGTGGACTTCAGTGGTGGCTGCTTCTTGCTCATGTGCTTTTCCCTTCTACTCTCTGTTAGGTGCTCCTACGCTTTCCCGGCTTTTAGAAGCTGGTCCTGCACAGTTCACCTCACCTCTTGCTTCCTTCTCCGCTGTTGCCAGCGAACCTCCAGCTAAGCTCCTGCCACCCCCCGTAGAGCCTGTGTCCCAGGCAACCATTGTCATGATGCCCACGCTGTCAGCACCATCCGTTGTGCCACCAGCTACAGCTCCAGAAAGCATAGCCACAGGTGCGTTCCTGAACTACGCACTCATGGGTCATGCACTGCTGGAAAGCAGAACTTCCCTTGGGATCAGCACCCAGCATGCTCTCAGCTGGCCTTTTATCACCTCAGACTCGCCATCCTCGCTGAAAGGATGGTTACAGCTGAGTTCTGAAGAAAACAGATGGTTTTAAAACAGGATTTGCTGGGTGGGGGTGGGGGTGCTAATGGGTATGTTGCTGGACTGTGGTTCAAGGGCCGGAATCTCACTTTCTCTCTACTGTGGGAAAGCAAACCCATATTTGTCCTTTATATTTCTAAGCCATGCTCTTGTGGGTGGACCTGGGATACTTGCGGGTTGGTGCTTGGTCTTGTCCACTGCAGTATTTGTTTATGTGGGCTTGACTTCTCCAGATTGGTCTCTGATTGTCACTCTCGTCCTTGTGCAGTGAGCCAGCCAGAAGCCTGTGTTGCCATGGAGGCAGTGGCTGATTCCCATACTGTGACAGTATCCATGGACAGCAGTGAAATATCCATGATCATTGATTCCATCAAGAAAGAGTGCCTGGGTTCTGGGGCTGGCAGCACTGCAGGGTCTTCCAAAGATCACTGCATGGATGGGAAAGAAGACCTGGATTTAGCTGAGAAAATGGATATTGCAGTGTCCTACACAGGGGAAGAGTTGGACTTCGATACTGTTGGAAATATTATAGCCATCATTGAGGACAAGGTAAATAGACAAAGCGGAGTGCCAGTGCCTTTTGCTCCACATCCAGTTAGGTTAATCTCAAGTGATTACTGTTAACCAATTTAGTTAGTTTAAACAAGCAAGATGTAGCTATTCCAAAATGCACATTCTCACCATGGTTACCCAAATCAATAGGAAATGATGCTATGACACTGCTGCTGCTAGTCTACCACATTTAGCCTGGTGCTCCTCTTCAGAGTGCAGAAAGAAATCTCTTTCTTCCTCATGTTGGGTAGGGTTTGGGTCACATCTCTGGCAGACAAAGTGTGCTGCTGGCAGCACACTTTCCAGGAGTCTGGATGTCTGAAACTGAAGCTCCACAGGAGACTCTGCAGGGAGTGATAGGAATCTGTCTGTGAAAGGCAATTTTATAAACCCAGTACACTGGGTTTTCCACAATTGTCTCATTACCAAATAACCTGAACTTTTTTAAATCCCTCTTTCTGACCTTGGCCTGCACTGCTCTGTGTTTGTTTTGACAATAAAGGTAGATGACCACCCTGAAGTCCTGGATGCAGCAGTTGTTGAAGCTGCTCTGTCTTCTTTCTGTGAAGATACTGATGACCCTCAGACTCTGCCTGGCCCATGGGAACATTCAATTCATCAGGAGCACGAGAAGCAGGCCCAGATACCCCAAGTGTCTGTGACTGTGAAGCAGGAGAGACTGGAGTGTGAGGAGCCAGAGGCAAAGGGAATTCGAGACCTAATAGGCATTGGAGACCTGGGATCAGAAATAAAGACAGAACCTGCAGAGCAGGAGCAGAATCAGCTGGTCCCTGAGGAAACCATACCAGCAAGTGCAAGAGTGACAGAAACAGCAGAGCTTAGAAGTCAAGAGGTAGAAGAGGATCAAAGAGCAGCTGTAGCAGCAGGAGAGTCTTCTGAAATTGAGATAGAATCGGCCAAGGGAGAAGATGCAGTGCACAATACAGTGAAGACAGAGGTATGTGAGCAAAGCAGCTGTCTGAAACCGGTGTGGGGAAAGAGAGGAGCAGTTGTGGCAGGTAGGAGAGAAGTTTAGAGGAAGGATGACTGCTGGGTTGAAGGTCACCCTTCAATGAATGTGATTGACTGTTTTCTTGGGAGCTATGCTGCTGATCTGTTCGATCTGCAGAGAAGCTCTCTGTTTTAGGCAGTACCTTTATGTATCTCCCCCCCGCCCATGTGCAGAAGTGCTGTTGGGAAGGTGCTTAGTGAACTTTATTGCCTTGAGTTAGGTTAGGGTGAGTGAGATGTGCCCACACCTTCACTGAAGTAAGCTGACACAAACATCTAGATTTGTGCATTTCTCTTCCCTCCAGACCCCACCTGATGATGATTCATCCCCTCCACAAGTCCCAAATGTGAGTGAAGACTCCTCACAGGCTGATGTTCAGCACAAATTTGAGCTGTCAGGTAACTTAATTCAGCTAGGAAATCTTTTACATGCAACATTATTAGCTGGATAGTTGTCAGTGATCTGGTTCAGGCTTTTTGGGGAGGAGGGAGAAAAGAAGATGTGTAGGAACAGTGGTAATTACTATAGGACAGTAGGCATTGGTGCAGGAGCTTTTGTAGGAAAGACTGATTTGGAGAATCAACCTTTCTGCTTCTTTTCCTTTCACAGAGTCAATGAAGGAGGAGGCCCAAGCCCTGTTTAGGAGTCAGATGAAGGTAATTCTGGATTGGTTGTAGTCATCTTGGGTTTATTAGTAACGTCTCACTGCTGCTGCTTCCTGGCTCCCATCTGCTGAAAAGCAAAACTTGCACTCAGCTTTCTGCACTGAGAAGGGGGCAGTCTGCAGTTGGAGCTAAAGGGGAGCTTGCTTCAGGCAGGTATGTGTGTTTCTGTGTTTGCCCGAGGGGGAGACAGGGCAGGATAGGGTGACTAGGATTTTGTAGAAGTGCCTGTACAGTTGTCAGCAGCCATGGCAAGAAAATCACTTTGCTTGCTGAACCATAGTTGCTTTGGAGATTCTGAGTTGCTGCTGTAACTGGCTCTGCAGGCTCATGAACTGTATGTTTCAGGATGGGCAGGGTGAAGAGGATGATGAGGATGGTGCCAGTGAGGCTGCCAGTTTGGAGGAACCCAAAGAAGAAGATCAGGGTGAGGGATATCTATCAGAGATGGATAACGAACCCCCTGTGAGCGAGAGCGATGATGGCTTCAGTGTGCATAATGCACCTTTACAGTCTCACACGCTAGCCGACTCCATCCCCAGCAGCCCAGCCTCCTCGCAGTTGTGAGTATCAGTGAAGCTCTCAGGCGTGCAGGTGCAAATCCCAGGCTATTTTGTGGAGGGAGCGTAGGATTCTCATTTCTGTTTTGCTGACTGACTGGTTATGAAGGGGGAATTTGTTGATCATTTGTGTGGTTCTCCTTTCTTACAAGTGCAAGTGTGCAGACAGCACCATAGTACCTGGTCCCATATTTTTCTTTCTGTCTTTGGCATGGATTAGCATAGGCATGTCAAAGGCAAAATAAAACGTAAGGTGTCTTCTCCGAGGCAGTATGCAGGCTCCTGAAGGAAGTCCTATTCTTTTCTTCCCAGCTCAGTGTGCAGTGAGGACCAGGAAGCAATACAGGCCCAGAAGATCTGGAAGAAAGCCATCATGCTAGTTTGGAGAGCAGCAGCTAATCACAGGTGAGTTTGCCTTGAGAACTGGCAGAAAGAAGTGACTAATCTTGGACAAGTTTCCACTCTCCCATCTCGGGGGCTCATCTGCCTTGGTACTGGGAGATGATGAATCATGTTGTTACTGGTAGCAGATAAATAAACATGAGAGCTTGAAACAAATATTTACCAGCAACGACAAGGCACTAAGTGGACTATCCTCTCTGCAGGTATGCCAATGTCTTCCTACAGCCTGTAACTGACGATATAGCACCAGGCTACCACAGTATTGTGCAGAGGTGAGTCTCAGCAGCCTTCTATCATTAGAACTCTGTATATTTGCATATTTGTGTAAGGATTTCTGGCAGGAGCGATGTCGGTTTTGGCTGCCATGCAGATTGCAAGACTTGGAAAACTATTTTTTTCTGGCATGATTCAGTCAGAAACAGGTTTCTGCAAGAAAAGGGTCATTTTCAGTAACAGATACATGTCTTTACACAGCCCTGTCTTTGAATGAAGTACACTGGCTTACACAGAACGTTTTTTATCAGTAAAGTGGTATGTGACTGATCTGCTTCTCCCAGTTTCTATCCACGGGTCGTATTTAATCTTTGAAATGTCAAAGACCTGTCTTCTTTAATCAGCATTTTTTACTGTCCCAGATAGTGGACTCTTCTGGAAGAATTACCAGAATCCCCTGCTAGCTCCTGAAATCTCTCCTAAACAGCTCAGTGGCTGCAGCTCTAGCTCCTTAGTGTCCCCTTCAGTGATGCCTGGAGAAGGCAAATGCATCTCCTCAGGGATCTGTCACGACATTGTTACCAGTGATGGTAACTGCTGGACAGCTTGTGTCTTCTGACCCAAGGCCTTGGTACTTGGGAACACAATCTGTGTAGGGGAGAACCTATCTGGCTAAATTAAATAGACGGCCTAACTAGACATGTTACAGACCCAGGGCTGTTCGCAAGGGTGGGGGAAGAGTTAAATATTTCTGTTGCTATTTTGGCTGCATTTCTTTCATAGGCCAATGGATTTATCTACCATCAAAAAGAACATTGAGAATGGACTGATACGAACCACAGCTGAGTTCCAGCGTGATATTATGCTGATGTTTCAAAATGCAGTTATGTACAACAGCTCTGACCATGATGTGTACCACATGGCTGTGGAGATGCAGCGAGATGTCTTGGAGCAGATCCAGGTAAAGTACTGAGCTGAGGCCAGTGCAGGACCAGAGCATCTCTCTTGGTCCATAGGTATGGGAAAGACTTCTGGATCTTAAGACCACAGTTTCCCTCACAGTGTCTTTGAATGAAGTAGTCCCATCTTTCCCTGCATCTCTCTTGTGATAGCTCAAACGTTTGTGGTGAACTAGGTTGTGGATAAGTCAAAACTAACACAGCAAAATGTTTTTCAGATTCAGCCCAGACCAATTTCAAATCTAGTTTCCTTCAGGGAATGCTTAGGCCAGCAAGAACGAGGGTGTGGTTCAGGAACAGAAACAAGCAACAAGAGTGGTGAATGACAGGGGATGCGATTGCTTCTTTTGGTGGTTGTGCTTGTTTATACTGGTAGAAAGTGTACATGAATCTGTCCTGTGAATATATGCCATTTAAAATTTCTTATGAAGTAGAATGTCATGGATGGCAGAGCTAACAGAGTTTGAACTGGGGTTTTATAGTTCCTCAGGACTTGTGGCTTCTGAGGTAAATGGGGGAGCTTATTCTGAGCAGCAGACAAGGAACTGAAACTGGCTCTGACCCAATCATTCCCAGCCTGTGGTTTGTGATAGTTAACTTACACACACTAACTGAGCTTGTTTTGCCTGAGAATCTTAACAGAGTGTGGTTTTCTTGCAGCAATTTCTGGCCACACAACTGATCATGCAAACATCAGAGTCAGGGATCAGTGCAAAGAGCCTGCGTGGGCGAGACTCCACTCGCAAGCAAGATGCTTCGGAGAAGGTGAGAATACTGCACCCTGTGGAAGGGCACTTGGTATCTCTTGAAGAATGCCAAGATACTGCATGAAGTTCCCATACAAAAGATAGGCAGAATATTTTTTAGACTGCAATAACTCCAGCATCTTTATGTGAACAATTTTTCTCTAAATGTGTTCATTGGTTAGATTTCAGCGCTGGAGCTGTATATGATCGCAGAGGCAGGTCTCATGAGTTTTTTCTGTAATCCAAATAGTTCTATTCCCTGTTTTTAAAAACAGGTGATGAAAACTGTAGGG
>NW_010561474.1:0-11586 GCF_000687285.1 Phaethon lepturus | reverse complement strand
GGCAGGAAGGTGAAGAGAATTGGAAGACTAGCCTCTGCCATGTTTTTCACTTCCTAGTCAGATTTTTAGAACCAGGGAATCACTCCAGTCTGGTTTGCTGTGTAAAACACACCAGACAACCTTTGATTTCCGCACTGATCTGAACTAATAGCAATGTAGGTTTGTCTGGTTTTTTTCTTCTGTAAAGACACATCCGAACTTGATTAAGTGATCTCAAGTGCTCTCAGCTGGTGCACACAACATTATGACAGCAAGGACTACTTCCTTAGTTCTAGTGGCAACTGCACGGTGCAGAAATTATTTGATAGATGAGGCCTTGCCATGGCTGAGGAGAGAATATCCCTTTCCTAGCATTCTGACTCTTAGCAGTATCCCTCTTTTGTCTGTTTTTATGCTCCTGCTGCGTAAGACTGATGCCATGTGGGAAGGGGAGTGGGGCACATGTTTCTCTATGCTCGTTTGTGGGCTCAGTGCTTCTGTATGGCGTGTGCATTTCCATATCTGATATCTGATAAGTCCTTCTGTTTGGCCTTTTAACAGGACAGTGTCCCAATGGGCTCTCCTGCCTTCCTTCTCTCTCTCTTTGTAAGTATTGAAAGGCTCCAGCAGGTACTGCAGTACTGCTGGCAGTGTGCTCTGCTGCTTGTCTGGGTGATCACTGCGCTGTCACAGCACCCTTAGCATTGCAGCAGTGTGTGTGTTTAACTTAGGGGCTGTACAGCCATGATCATTAGGGAAGAAACATCTCAGTCCCTTATTCTCAGCGTGGATGAGTGGGAGGGGCTTCAGTCTTTTCTTTCTGGTTCCAAGTGTTCTCCATTTTGTCATCTGCCTCTGCTTTTTTCCACAACTTCTCTCCTGCTTTCTTTCCATGTAAGTGGGAAGACAGACCAAGTGGCGCAGTAGTATAGTTCTTACATCTCCCCTACTCATACAGCTGACCCTTCTGCACCTTTGAGACAGCACAAAGGGTCTTGGGAAGGTGAGGAGTCAGCTGCGTACTCCTTTATCATTCACGGTCCAGAAAGGAAATAAGATACTCTGCAGAAATACCTTGCTCTGTGCCTGTGGTTATCTGGAAGTGTTTGGTACAATATTCCCTCCGAGAAACCCCAAGTCTCTGAGTTGCGGGGAGGAGAGAAGGGAAGGAAGATGGAGAGTTGTTTTTTTCTCTCACATATATCTAAAGACAGAGGAGTACTCCAGGAGAGTCAGCATGTCAGCCAGAGGGAGAGGGCAGCGGATCAAAGGAAGCTCTCAGCTCGCCTTCTACTCATGGAAAGGAGCTGTGCGGAGAAACTAGGGAGCTAGTGCCAGGGTCACTCAACTGGAGGAGCACTTCCCGTAGGGATCAGCAGCTGATAAGGTAGGTTAGTCAGCAGTTTCGTCTTCCCATCTTAAGAGCCAAGCTAGAATCTGCCACTTAGGAGAAAGCCTGCACTGTACAGGCTCCAAAAGCAATCTGTCTGGGCGAGAGCCTTGTTGCCTATCTCTCCCCTGGCTGCCAGCAGTGCACAGAGATGCTGCAAATCCCAGCACCTGTGCTATGTCCAGAGTGAATTTTAGGTAGGTCTGCAGGCAGGCCTTCTTAAGGACAGCTTCCCTTTCTCCTGTTTGGAAGGCATGAAAAGTTGTTACCAGATGCACAATTCCTTGCTTCCCTGAGTGCTGGGGGAAGTGTTTTGTGTTCAGGGTTGTGTAACTCTCTTTTTGTTTGCCTTGCGACCAGGACGGAGGCACCAGAGGGCGTCGCTGTGCCATCGAGGCGGACATGAAGATGAAGAAGTGATGCTGCAGGCAGACAGAAAATCCCAGCCCCTGGCAGCCAGAGCTGGAGTGCAAGATGCAGTTCACAGCTGTTGGAGAAGGAAGAAAAGCTGCAGATCCATTTCTGGGACCTGGTCCACCTTCTTCGCTTGCCCCTCTGGAAATCAGTGTCTCACTGGAAAGTGTAACCCAAAGAAACTTCCCTGGAGGGGAAGACTAGCCCCCCCCCTGCCTGTTTTAGGGCAGTCGTCTTGGGCTTCATCAGTGTTCTGGTGTTAGCTAGCAACTGGTGGCTTGTATGTACTGTAATGTGAAGTGTACAGATTTTTACTAGTGATGTGTAAATGTGTATGTATATTAAAGTCTGAGAACAAATCCAGTGTACAGTGTGCAGTGTACTGAGCATCGCAGCTCTCTGCAGTGTGGAACCCTGTTATTGTACAAGGGTGCATACCTGTCTTGAATATCTGCAAATATGACTCTCCTCCAGTTATCTGTATGGCACAGAAGCGTGGCAGAGATTTGACATGAAAAACAATCCAGTAATCGTGGGAATGTGACATAGTGCTCGGACAGAGGGGAAGATTCCTTGCTTGAGTGTGTGAGGATATGGCATTGTTGTGATGAAACAGGAGATCTAACCATGAGAAGTTAAATACTACAAATCTTGTTGGAGCTTTCCTTAAGAGACGGATGTATTGAAGTGTACCTTATATTCTTCTCCCCAG
Organism: Phaethon lepturus; assembly: GCF_000687285.1. Taxonomy (NCBI): domain Eukaryota; kingdom Metazoa; phylum Chordata; class Aves; order Phaethontiformes; family Phaethontidae; genus Phaethon; species Phaethon lepturus. The sequence continues at coordinate 9,091 of NW_010561474.1, read as the reverse complement.
AGATTTGAAAAGGATATACTAGTTAGAGTGAAAATCTCCTGTCATTCCAGCAGCTGTAGGCGTGCTAGTACCTGGTTTCACACTGGAGCTTGTGAACTGTTTCTCTCCACTGGAAATGACAGTTTTTTACCTCAGCAACATGGATGCTTGACTGAGTTTTAAGCTCCTTCTGACAATTTTCAAGTCACCATCTTATTTTCTGCTTATATGACCTGTGAGATGAAACTTGCATATTTTCTGCCCCTGTGACCTTCCAGGGGAAAAAAAAAAACAAAAACAACCCCATCTTTCCTGATGCTTGCAGCCACTGGGAGTGCTCCACATTTCTTTGTGCAGCATGTACAGGGCACAGCTTTCTGACACACAAGTTGCAGGAAACTTTGCAATTAAGACCAGAAGGATTGTTACCTTGATTTTCACAAGTTTTGTGTTGAAATTGGTTGTGCCTGCTGTGTTGAGTCCCATGTTTGGCTGAGGTGTATTTCTACCAAGAATCACTCTACATTTGATGCTAGAAAGGTAGAATCCTTTGGTTTGCTTACTGGTTAATTTTCCTTCACTACTGAAGTTGGGAACAAATTTCTGATTTGAATTTTTATGGCCTCAGTTTCCAGAGATTACAGATTGTTAAATTCATAGCACAGAAGTTACAGGTTTCTTTTGGTTTCTGGTATTTTATGGAATAATTTAAGTTGGAAGGAACCTTTGAGCATTTATCTAGTCCAACCTGCTGCTCAAAGCAGGGCCAGCTTCAGAGGTAGATTGGGTTGCTCAGAGCCTTGTCTAGTCAAGTTTTGAAAATCTCCAAGGATGGAGATTCCCTAACCTGGGAACTAACTATGGACAACTTGTTTCAGTGCTTACCCACCCACATGGAGTAAACATTCACTTTATATCCAGTCTGCACTTCCTTCAGTGCAGCTTGTTGTCACTGCGTCCTCTCTTTTCGCTGTTGGCCACGGAGTCTGGCTCAGTATCCTCTGTAACAACCCTGCCCTGTCTTCGTCCAAGTTGAACAGCTGAAGTTGCAGCACGTGGGAGAACCTTTGTCATGCCCACTAGTAACTTGCTTTCATTATGGAAAGCATTGCTGTTCATTCCTACCCTTGGTTTCTTCTCTTAACCAGGTATTTTTCCCTCAAAGAGCCTTTTCTCTTGTCCCATGACATTTTAGTACCCTTTAATGATGTTTAAGATCTTCAAAAATCTAAGATGGGATTTTCCTCCACAGAGCCCCATTGCCTCTTTCCCAATTCTTCATCTCATGCTCTGACTACTAATTCTGTTCTTCCTTCTAATACTTTGTTCTAATCTGTCTGGTGCAGAGCTCAGGTTTACTGTGCTGCATCTCCCAACATCCACCCTTTTATAGGCAGAACAATCACATCTTTCTGTTTTTCTTGTGCTATGGCTAATTTAAATGACAGGTTAGACAGCATAGGTTTGGTCATGTTATATTTAAGGTTTTTTAGGACTCGGGAGTGAATCCCAGCTGGTTCTAAGGTTTATTCCATCCCTCAAATTGTTCTAAAATCTCCCCATTTATATTTTAATTAGAAACAGTCTCTCAGATCCATCCCAAGAAAAAATCTCGTGTCATCTCCTCTGTGGCAACTGCTGATAATGATGATTAATTTGGTTTTTCCAACTGGCCCTATTTTCTGCTGAGATATTTGGAACTGATCATGCGTCATCCCCACTGATCATCTGGCAGCTCTCTGCTTCTGATGTTTTTGATGAGGTTTGTTGTTGTTATTTGCTTTTATGTCTTTAGCAAATTGTTCTTCATTTTTTTCTTTTTTTTTTGCCTACTTTTTTGTAGGTTCTACATTTCATTTACTAAAGTTCAGGCTTTTATCATTTTTCTTGTTTTGACATGTAAGTTCCTTTTAAAGGCCATCTTTTTTATTTCTAACAGCTTTTTCTCATGTCGACAAGGGTTGCGCAGTGTCTGATCTCTGCAAAGTGAACTAAAACTTTCCAATTTGATAATGATTCCTTGCTGGTGACTTATGTTGCCAACATAATTAAGAACTATCAGACAGTTCTTAATTAAAATCTGAAATCTGTATTTTTTTGTCCCTTATTTTTTGTACAGAATTGGTATGGAACTAAGCAGTCTGTAATTATTTCACTCATCCCACTTGTCTTGCACTAATGCTGCTATTCTGCTCTCTGGCATCTTGAGTCTTCCAGGATTTAGTAAAACTGAACATAAGGCTGAAGATCTTTTTAATCGATGCTTATGCCCAAGTTCCCTGGGCTTCCTGATTTTAAACTGCTTATCCCTCTCAAGTGGAGTACAGAAAGATGATCACAAGTGATTGGATTACCCTAGGCTTTTCTGTTCTTCAGCTGAGCTGCGGTGGCTGGTTCTGCATGTGCAGCCAGGCATGGGGTTACTATTCAGATGAAATCACAGTTTGCCCAACTCCTTTAGCTGGAAGCTGGGAGCAGGTAGTATTATCTCTTACCTCATCAAATTTTATCTGCTTCCACTGAAGATAACTTTGAAAGGTTTCAAAAGGATGACGGCCCTTCCGATCTTAGCTTTGCTTGTAAGTTCATAAAATAAGCAAACGAGTTTTCTTATCCCAAACACAATGGATTCTTTATTTCTCCCAGTTATGCACCGTAAGCTGTATTTGTAGCTGTGCTAGCAGTCTGAGAATGAAAAGGAAGTCAGGGAGAATTGTGCTTGTTCAAAGCTGTGGAAAAATTAGGTTGTACATAATTAACTGAAAACTCTAAAGACACTGCTAATTAATGCATAGAATTCTCCATAGATAGAGCGTCCAGGCAGCTGAGTAGCAACACACAGATTGTTCTAACAGCCATTTCCTATTGTTACTGTGACTCTGCGAGCAATTCCCCAGACTTAGAGAAATCATAGTGGACTTGTGCAGTAGAAGGCACTTAGGCATGGACTAATGAACAGAGACTTAAATGAATGGTTTCGTAAGAGAATGCTAACTTTTATTTTCTGAAATGAGTAGAACTGTCCCCGTCAGTGTGTGACTGTGTGGTTGTAATTCTTCTGGCTCAGATACACAAGATATCACCATCCAGCTAAATCACATCTGTCACTTTCAAAACAAGGTGTCTGTATTGTTTGTAATAAGTTATTTCCAGTATAAAAAGTTCTCATGGGGCAGCAAAGGGAATTTCAGTGAATTGTCCTCAGAGTCACTAGTTTTTTACAACTCTCAGGAACCCTGGCATGGCTTTGTTTGAGCTTGCTCTTGGCTGCTTTCAGCACCTTAAACATCTAGTATCTGACAAAGCTGCATGATCCTAACCAGCTCAGTAACCCACCGACCCCTGGGCAGCACAGCAAAAGCACCGAAAAACCTGAAATTCAGTTGCTCTGAAATGACAGTTTGTGTTGCAGAGCTGCGGCCCTGCCACATGTTACAAAGTGTGGGCTCAGGTGTAGGCTGCTCGCCCCACAGAACCTTTCCATGCTTTGGCTCTCTTGAGTATGCTGGAAATGAGCTGGGCTTTGCAGTTCTGGATCAAGATACAAAGAAATTGCTGTCTCTCTCTTTATGTTTGTTTGCAGATGGGCCATGCCTGGGTGTGGTGGGAGTCTGAGACGGAGTCTCCCAGCGAGTCAGAGAAGAACAGTGACTTCCAGTCTCTTCTCAGCTGGGATTCAAGCTTGGATCTGGACGTGGGGAGCTGGAGGAATACTGAAGAGGTGGCCATGGGGAGGCTAGAGGAGAGCAGCCAAGAGGCAGACCACAAGCTGGAGTTCAGTGAGCCTCTGTGGGAGGACGACAGTGAAGACTACCAAAAGACAGAGAGGTCATGTGAAGACAACAGTCTTCTCCAGTTCTTCTCAGAGGTAGGGCTGTGTGGATGACCGGAAAGTGAGCGGCATAGTTCAGGCCCTCCTGAAACATTAGGGTTTTCCGGGCCTCCACCGTCCCTACACACAGAAACAGTCTGGGGGAGGAGCAGATGCCCCGAGTTCACTTGCTGCCTGTTCCAAGCCTATCCCTTCCTCCCATCTAAAGCTGGCACTGCAACCAGGCAGCTGCTTCCAAAACCCAACTCGCCCTAAAGCACAGAGATGTCAGTGAACTGACACTGTAATAACACCGCAGGGCTTCATCAGAAGATTTTGCAAGGATTCCTAAAAATGGAAAGGTGTGCGTGAGTGAAAGCAAAAATAGCATTTGTGCTGCTTATTTCTTCTTCCTTTCGCCTTCACAAGTTGAAGCAATAAATCTCTGTGTTGCAGGTAACCCAGATGATGGAACCTCTCCACATTAGCAGCACAGAATCATCACAGACTCAGTGGGATTATTGTGGCTCTGGGAAACAGGATGATGGGGAAGATGTGAGATGCCAGGAAAAGACCACAGGAACAGCATTCTCAGGAGCAGAGCAAAGTCAACTATACATCCTGGCAGAAGATGAGAAAGCACACTTCCCAGGAAGAGAGGTAAGGAGGAGGTGGTCCTGAGAGCCTCTGGTCCTGGATGAGAGACAAGAGACAGTGAAGGAAATCAGTTTTAGAAGAGATGGGGAAGTCCCAGGTTCCAAGTGGGGAGATGGGGACACAGAGGAGGAGACAGTAGGGAGGGGAATGCAAAAGAAATGTATGAGGAGAAGGATGTTTTTTATGTATGGATATATATCTTTATGAACAGGAAGCTTGTTAGAGATCAAACCCTCAGATGTGAGTTGGAGGAATTGCTACTTGGCAGTGTAAAGGTGACTCATGAGAGCTGGCAGTCTGCTGCCAGGTTTAAGGCAAGACTAGAATACTTGCCTTGTTCTAATTGCTGTGTTATGCAGCACACAGCTTGGCTGGTTTCAGGCCCACGTGGCTGTGATAGCAATAACCATCTGCCCCTGGAGACCATCATGTCTTGGAAGCAGGCACTGTCTAGCCTGGGTTTACATCAATCCTGTGTCTATGGGGGCTGTGGGCTCCCACCAGCCTGCAAAGTGTTGCTGGGACAGGTAACACAGCAGTGGAAGAACAGTGCTGCTTTTCCACACTCACATTTGTTCCCTTGCAAACCGAGACAAGGGAGACAGAAATAACTTTCACGGTTCTCACACATCACCTGTTCAGCCAGGATGGGATTATTCCCAGCAGTTCCCTCGCAGTTTTCCCAGTGGTCAAAGCCAAACACAGCACAGTGTCCTTTCTTCCCGAGGAGTCTGCTCCATGCCTCAGATCTCCTGTTGAGGAATTCTCACATGCCCCTGCACATAATCCCACTTCTGGACTGCAAAGAGCCTCTCTCCCTACACCTGTCACTCTACATTTTATTGGCAAATCATTACACCAACAGCACCACTGTCCTTCCTGGCTGAGTCTATTCTCTGTCATATTCAAGTGGGAGTTTGTGAGGAAACAACCTTGTTGCACTCTAGGGGATCCTGTTATCTGCGTCTTGAGCTTTAACAAGCCTGAGGCAGTCTTACCTCAGCTCTTGATTGCCCTCTCTACATCCATGACTCTTCCCAGAAAAGCAGACAACACTGAGCACCAGTCAGCTCCACAGTGTTTGTGTTAGCCAGAGGTGGTTATGATCCAAGAGATCAGACTCAGCTGTTACTGGAGTGCTGGGCAGCACAGTGAAGGTCTGGGTAAGGTCAATCATGATCCTCTAGAATAAGAAAGAGGGAGCTAGCTCCCAGCTGAGACTGGATGCAGTAAGGGGATGAGCAGCAGGCTGGCTTCTAGATAAAGAATTAAGGTGATAGTCTGCCATTTTAGCTGTGTCTCCCTTTTCCTCTGTGCTCTTCAGGACAAGACTCAAGAGACACCTGGAGAACAAGCTTTAGGTGAGCCACACCCACAGCAGATAAGTAATCAGGCCCAGGATCAAGATGACAGTGATGGCACCTCAGCAGCCCCTGTGCTGGACTCCACATGCCCTTCCGACACGCAGCTGTAAGTAGTTTGTTCTGCTCTCTTGCAGGCACAGCAGAACAGTTGTTTCCCTTGTCTCACATGAGAACAAGTGTATGGCACAGGTCACCTCCAGGAAGGTGAGATAGCCAGGGAAAACATGAGGGAAGGAGGTAACCTGTGCTATCTCTATGGATCTGCCAGTATTTTGGGGCATTGATCCTAAGCTGAAGTGAGAAGAATAGAGATTAAATGGAAAATACATATTTCCTCAAGGCAGCTAGGCCTTGTGTGAGCTGGGCATCATGCTTTGTCAGGAAATGTCCAGTCTGGGTCCGAAGGAGAGGCATTACCAGCTCCCTTTATGCAGGTGCAGGCGTGTCAGTTACATATAAGCTCTGATACATGTGTGATCACCTGGGCTGCCTTTCAAAGGAAAACTGTGGGTTTTGGGGATGAGAAACTCAGTAAAATAAAACCTCAGTAAAGCTCTGAACTTCATAGCTTTTCTATCCAACATAATCTTGCCCTTTAGCTTAGCTCTTGTTTCTACCCATTGCCCTGCATCCTCCTGCATTCTGGATGTTTAGTTGTGCGTTCAGATGCAGAACGCTTCCGCCATCTCATCCTGAGAGGCTTTGCATAGCTGCAGCAAAGGAGCTCAGAGCTTCATCCACCTGGATGTGGTGGGTGCAAGCAGAATTGCCACCTCCTACTTTGTCTCAAGTGTGATGATCTGGCAATATATTCCCTCCACAGGGTGCAGCCAAGCTGGGATAACCCCCTGCAGCATTTTCTCTTCAAAAGAACTCTATTGTCCATCTGGAAGATGATAGCCAGTCACAGGTATGTGAGGGCAAAGGGTTGGATTGACATGGCTCCAGTAGACATTGCTCTGAATTCCACCTCCTATGTCATCAGGCCTTGTTCCCCCCTCCACAACAGCCACCACAGGCTGGCTGGTCCCTCCATGGCTTTGCTTCTGGCTGTCCTCACAGCAAGAACAGCTGCATGCTGCAAAGCTGGAGAGAACACTGCATATTTATTTCCTCTGCTTAATGTGGCAGATCCCAAATGTTGCTTCCTACACAGCTGGCACAGCCAGCTTCAGCAAGGGGCTCAGCCTCCTCCCATGCCGAGTTGTGCCAGCCACCGAATATTGGCTGTTGCTAATTGGCCATGGCCCTCATGGCAAGCAGGGAGAGGCAAGCACTGGTCCATGTTGGAATGCTGTCTGGTGGAGAGGCAGGCAGAGGTCATTCTTTGTGCTTGTCCCTGTAGATACAGTGGCCCATTCCTGAAGGCGGTGTCAGAGAAACAAGCCCCTGGATACAGGGATGTGGTAAAGAGGTGAGTTAGTGGAGGAAGTGCTCACTAGTTGGTATCTCTCTGTTTTTTCTGTCTTCTCTGGTTTCCAAAGTGTCAGTGGGATGGTTTTCTTCCTCCTTTTCCACAGGGTTTGGCTGCCACCAGCATGTCCCACATTTCTTTTATTAAAATTCCCTTTCGGGTGATTAGAACCTGGAAGCTTGCACTGACTCTGGTGCTGATAGGTATTGTGCCTGCCCTTTGCTGCCATTGCATGGTTGACTTATTCCAGGCACAGTCCATGCAGCGGTAAGCCCTGCCTGAGCAGGGGAATTCAGGTTCTGCAGTTCAGCAGGTCTCTTTTCCCCATGTTGAAAGCATGTACCTCAGTCAATTCCCTCTCCTCATCCACTGCTTGCTCCCCAGATGTTTTACTCTCAGTGAAGAAGTGGGTCATAAGAATATTTCCCAGAGAGATTAAGGGCATTTTTCAGAGCTGAATCATATTCTATTCTGGTCACAGTTGTTCTCTCTGCAGCCATCCATTTTCTCATTCTGTCAAAATAAGGGAAGTCATATTTATTCTCCATCATGTTCCCCTTATCAGCACTGCTATTTTTGCTAGCAGCACCATTCGATTTTAAGGGGGTTTTAATAGATACCTATTTTAGTAACTTTTCTTTCTCCACTAAGACCTGGGCTGACTTCATGAAGACTAATTAATAGAATCGCACTGCTTGCCTTCTCTGGAGCTAACATCAAATTTTTTTGAGAGGTGACTGCTAATGACCTGCCAAGTTGATTGGATCGCAAGTGTCGCATTGGCCAAACTTACTTTTGTCTGACTGACTGAGAAGAAAAACATTTCTCACTCCCCCTCTGTGTCCTAACCAATAAAATTGATTGAAAATAGCTGTGCTTTCAGGGCCACACTGAAATGAGAATAAGCATGTTCATGCAGAGCCTGAGGAATGCCTGGCCCTAGGTTGCAATTTAATTCTTCTGTCTTTTGTAGACCCATGGATTTAACCAGCATAAAGAGAAGACTGTCAAAGGGACACATTCAGTCCATGGTCCAGTTCCAGCATGACCTCATGCTCATGTTCCAGAACGCAATGATGTACAACAGCTTCAACCACCAAGTGCATCGCATGGCTGTAGAGATGCAGCGAGAGGTCTTGGAGCAGCTGCAGATGTTGGGTGAAGCCCTCCTGTGCTCAAGGGACAGACTTGGGTGGGGGAGAAGGTAACAAGCCACGTCTGAGGCCTGTTTCTTTGGGAGCTGTGTTGTCTCCCTGGCTCAAGAGGTCAGCTGGGCCTCAGGCGATACACTGTCACTGCAGCCACGGCCTTCGGCTGACCTAGTTATCCCCCAGTGGTGCCTACCAGGTTGATGGGTTAAGGAACAAAGCCGTTTCTAGGAGGGGCAGTGGAAGGGAAACCTCCTTTCCTCCCTGGGAAAAGCAGCAGTGTAGCCCTGCAGTGAGATGATGTTCCCTGTGCTGAAAAAAAGGGAAGAAAAATCATCCTCGTGATTGAGTTGGGATTAATCGGGGCCCAGCCCTGTGAAGGTGGCTGGCTGCACACCCGGAGCGCTGCAGCAGAGCTTTCTTGTCCGCTGCCTTCCTGTATGTACGTTCGCAGCGTTGCTGTGTCGGGGTTCGGATCGAGTGGAGCGTTAACCGCCCGGTGTTGCCTCAGGCCATGAGGGCAGTCACAGACCTGCGGAGCTGCGGCTCATGCCAGCCAGGGAGGCCAGTGCCGACCGCACCGCAGTAAAGGCCCGTGTTGAAAGGCTGTTCCCGCGTGTTCGACACCCCGACCTGGCCGAGGGACGGCGGGGAGGGCGCGCTGGGGTGCGGGGCCTCGGGCTGCGGGAGCGCGGCAGGAGGCGTGGAGCCCGCAGGG
>NW_010561473.1:26697-32985 GCF_000687285.1 Phaethon lepturus | reverse complement strand
CCCTAGGAGGCTGATGAAAGGATTATATTCGACTGAAATCGTATCATTGTACGACTGAACTGTATTTGCAATGTGCTGTATAATGGCCCAAAAAAAAAAAAGAGTAATAAGTGACTCAGGCTCCTGAAATGAAATTGCATGGAAGGGATATTTGTATTTCTTTTGTGGGAAAGGTTAATAGATCTAAATGTAAAGTAATGCTTTGTGATGGGAGGCTATCTAATGCTAAACCCACATTAATTCTAAAGAAAAATATGATGATTAATGCATGTGCTCTGAGCACCAGAAGAACTAATAAGGATTAGCTGCTTGTGCTGAAATTTTTTACTGTTGCAAAACACAGACTGATTAATTCAAGGTGGAAAAGTTGCTTCTTTTAAGAATCCTACATGGGAAGTATTCCATTTTTCCTTAGACAACAGCTGGAAAGACTGTCCAGAAACAAATCCTTCTGAAATACATGAAAATCATACTTTATACTATGAGTTAATGATTTTGTAATCTTGGTCTTGATGAAACAGCTGTATATCTGGAATGGTATTTATTCTGTTTACTGCTACATGGGAGGGAAAGCTTGGTAAAAGATCAGCGTCCTATTATACAAGAGTTTCCTGCTGTTTCCTCATTACCTGAGTAAATAAAAAATACCTTAACATAATCCTTGTTTCTAGTAAGAGTTGCTTCTCTCTGTTGTGGCGAGTATTTGTTGCAATCACCACTAACATGGCTTGCAAGCTCAGTTTCTTAGAATAGTTTGGAGGTGGACTACTTTTACTCCCAGCTGTTAGCATCACCAGGGAAGAAGTAGGTATGAATTTTGATTGATGCAAGCAAGGCTAAAGCAAAATGTATTTTCTGTAGTAAATTGTTTTCACCCTTAGGCTGTACCTTTCAGTTTCAGTATATGTTGTCTCTTAACTCTAATGGATGAAATTTTGCCCTTTTCTTGGCTATGGAAGAGCAGTATGCTCATATTCTTGTCTCTGCAAATCCAATCTTTCAAACTTGCAGCACGCAGAATTCCTTCTGATTTTAGTGCACCATATCTAATGAGCCGCATGTATCTCATAATGATTTCAGCTCTTGTCAAGGCAGTGTAATGGATAGTATTCTGAAGCTGATATAATTTTAAAGGACAGATCCTATAAAACATTGTGATTCCTAGCCAATAATGTGCCTTCTGGAACTGATTATTTAGTCTGGAGTTGCACTGTAGACTGTCCCATCCTTTTGTCTAGGCTTCATCAAGTACTTGCCAGGTGCAGTGACAAATAAAACTGGAAGAGATTTGTGGGGGTGACTTTTGCAAGAGGCCTTCTGTAACAGAGGCAGCAGGCATGAGTTGTTTCTCAGATGCTGTGGAGCCATATGGTCAGAAAGGTGTTGTCCTTCCCGTTTCCTCAATTACTAGTTTGATCTAGCTGTGTGGAATACACAGTTCTGGGTGTATGTTGCAATAGGATTGTGTAATGCTCAGAAACGATGAGGTCTTGTACGATTCCTTTCTTACTTTTAACTCTTCCTGTTCATCTATGAATTAGTTGTAGCAGAGCCCCAGAGGTCATAGCCACAAGAATGACATTTGAATCAATTTACACCCTACTAACATATAGCATATACCCAGCTGAATGGGAGGTAACAGCCACTAAGTGGGTCACTCCGGAATATTAGGAGCCATTTCTGTCATATCAGCATGGCAGGTCACTCTGTTAAATACCTGCTTTTTTCCGTGTGAATCTCCCTGGTTGGATTCTTATAATTTTAATACGTAATAGAAATTGTATGTAGCATCTAGCTTTTTGTCTGGTTAAAAAGAAAGAGCCACACCCTTAGTTGCTGACAACTGATAGGGTTTCATTGACTTTGACCAATAGCAGACCTGTGCCTCCTACAGAATCTGGCTTTAAGCAGATGTCACAAACTCACTCTGAATGTCCCTACAGCATACAGATAGCAATTGCCCTCCTCCTGCCCTACACAAACAACGCCCATCCACAGCAAGCTGCTTTTTTTCATTGGTAACCGTAACAGAAACGGACTGTACTTGTACTGGAAATTATTTACTATCTGCAGATGGGGCTGTAATTGTTTTTACTTTTTTATTATTGTTTTCCAAACCTCCAATAAAAGCACTGGGCGTGAATCCACCACTCCCTTGATTACAAAGAGTAATTAATCGAGCAGATCTTTTTTCTTTTTATTGTCCTGTGGATTGAAAGATAATGATATGCAATGTGGAGGATACTTCTGCTAGCGATACAATTTCTGTAAAGCATAAATCGTGATCTGTAGAGTACTGTCCAACATTCAGTGAGCAGGCTGCCTGCTCTGTCTTCCCCCATACCTTATGCATACATACGTACTTGCATTCTGTATTTTCTGGTGTGATCAAAACCAGTCTGGTTAATGTTTCAATAACTTCTCTTTCTCATTGTTCCTACTAGCAGCAGTAACGTGCAATTTCAATCTGTGTCAGGAAGCACGCTTCCTTTAAGAGAGGAAATCTGAATGAATTTAGAGGCCGTGGAAAAGGGTGGCTTACAGTTTGTGTTGCTGCAGTCTAAGAAAACAGGGTACAAGACAGATGCTGTTTTATTTAACAAACAAACAAATAAAAAAACAAGTCATGTTTTTCCTCGTTCCAAATACACAATCTTGAGGAACGTATTCAAGCATCTGGCTAATTCACGTACCATTAATTCTCTAAAGATTACATATGGACACCCAATTAGACCTGCATCATTTATTTAAAAAATTAACGTACTCATATTTGTTATAGCTGTGCCAAATTGTTAAAGGACACAGAATGAGGAATTTTAATAGCAAAATGTGAAGAGTCCTTCTCCTGATGCTTTCAACTTTTCTAGCAGGGTTTTACCTAAGTTTAGTTTAAAAACCGTAAAGACACTTTTTTGCTATTGGTGAATGGCTAAATGGCATTTTAAAGACCTAAGCTTGTTAGAAACTCTGAGATGTTAGAAACTCTGAGATTAGCCTGTCTTCATACAGGAGCTAGAGGAGTGGGCACCAACCCTGATGTCTGAGGTCTTTTTGTATTTCAGTAATATGAGTAATCTTCCCTTTGTTTTGCAGACTGCAGTGAGTTGCTGCCAGCTGCAGTTTCTTGAGGGTTTAAGAGTCTCAAACAAGTACAAGGACGTAGTCCTCCAAAGGTTCTGAGGATGACAGCCTCATGCTGATGGTGTATGTCCCCTTGCACGCTTGTATGGCTCTCCACCAGCTTAACTGAGAGGCCAGTACCACTCAGAAGAATAATGTGGATCTTGGCAAGAGATGGGTGATCATAGTCTGCTTCAGAGGATGTATGTGGGATGGGAAAAACTAATCCATGTCGTGACTACTTTGTTCATCTTTCTGGTACCTGAGTGCTAAAGAGACTCAAATCCTTAAAGGCAATGATATTCTCATCTTATTCTTAGCAGTGAATTCCTGCGAGGTCTGGTAACCAGCAACAGAGATGGTGGTTAGTAGGCATCTGCTTTATATCGGGCTTTACTGGTGTAAAGTTGCCATGGAGATCGGTAGGAGTTTTAAGTGAGCAGGGACCACAGCGGTTCACCGTGTACGTGTAAATCTGTTTGACATGACGTGTGTATCAAATTCGGCTGCCCTGCTCACATTTGAAGTCCACTTGCTTGCCCGATTCTCATGTATGAGAGCTGAACAACTGCCATGCAGTGTTCATAGCGCTGTGACGTTAAAGAAAGGCAGAATTGGGATACTTCCTATTCTGGGGACCCTATAAAAGCAAAGTCTGTGCACCGAAGAATTTTTAGTACAGATATCTAAGCCCTGTAAGCTAGAGGGAACTGTTACTTGCAGAACTTTCCTAGGTTGGAGCCTTTCTTGTGATAGCAGTAAGTATGTTGGCTGTCTGAAACAGAGAATTATTAAGAGGCAGAAACAGAAATCTTGCAGCTTGGGAGATGTGGGAAGGAGGAATCTTCCCAACTCATTTTAGAACTTGTAAAGCAGATTAAAATACAGAGGGCAAGCAGAATGAGGGCTGAAAATAAATGTCTCCTTTATGTTTGTAAAGGGTACGCAGGCTCCACGTGCTCAGAAACATTGCTGGGAAAACATCAATTAAAATGCTCAAGATTGACGAAGGTTTTAAGGCTGTTGAGGTAAATGGTGACTCATATTGGTTGAAGGAAGGAAAAACTTAACGGCGTACACCCCAAGCTGGACTCTGAAATGAGACTTCCCAAGGGACTGACCCACAGGCACCGGGATTTTAGCCAGAGCCTGCTGATCTGCAGCCTTCAAAGGTGAAGAGCCAAAATCTTTTTTTTTGACTTGGCAGCAGACCTGCTGGGTTTACAGTGCATATATGTTTGCGGAGTGTTACAGAGAGAAACTTGGCATATTTCTAATCTTAGAGTAAGAGGAAACAGCCAGCTGATGAAAATATTCGGAAGGAAGGGTTAAGAAGTTGGAAGCTTTGAAGCCGGGGGGGAAGGGGGGGAATAGGGCAAATGTGGAGATGGATCTTTGAACACCACTTGCTCCAGCAGCAGCTACAGAGCCCTCCTGCATATACTGCCTGGACCGTGGCATTGATTTGAGAGGGGAACAAGGATTCTGCTGTCTTTATCCTGAGAAAAAACTTCTACTCCTTTTCAACAGAAGCTAAAGCTTGTGCATCTTGAAGACTGCTGTGAGCTTGTTGTATTAGTGGAAAGGCCTGATTGCCTGCATCAAAAGCGTCCTCTCCTCCTCCTCCCCGCCCATCTCCTGTACCACTCTTAACAATTTAATCCATAGCAGTTTGTCTTCATGGGCTGTAATTGATCTGTCTGTGATTTAGCTCATCAGATGCTCATTAAAGAGCTTGCAGCCTTTCTTATTCATGAGGAGTAAGAGTGAGGGATCTAAAAACACTTTGTCTTTGTCTTAACTGGATTCATTTAGTATTCTGGGATTCAGGGAGGCTAATAAACTTATACGAGCTATTATTTAAAGGTGAGCTGCCAAGTGAACATGAAGGATGATCCAAGCACTGCCGGTGTGCCGAGCGCTCTCTGACATGGGGTGTCAGGTGTGAGCAGCAGAAAGAATTGTTGCTAAAACCCAGCAAGAAATTCCTCGCTGCTCTGTGGAGAGAGTCCCACAATGCCCTGGCCGTGTGTGATCCGGTAATGCAGCTTGCGGTGGAGCTCCTGGAGCTAAATCTGCAATGAGGATGGCATTTTATGCTAGCAATGTCAGCGGAATATGCAGAAATATTTTGTGCGTTGTGTATAGAGTTTGAGCTTGACATCTGGTTTTCTTTTTTAAGCGCTGCTATTGTTCTGAGCTGCCGTCTGTACACTGGCAATGCCTGTAATGGTGTGCGCTTCCCATGTTGCCTGCACACACACGCTGAGAAAATGCCTGTCGCTAGCCTTTAACAAGGATATGCTGGCAATCTGCAAAAGAGAACAATACCCCTGGGCTGCAGAAAGCGGTTTCCTTTCCCCTGTACTTTAATGAACGCTTGAGAGACTTCCAAGCTGTAGGAAGAGGACATGGGATGGCTGGGTTCTCTGCTCTGTTCCTTTCTGAGCCTGGCTCCGCACGCCAGAGACTTCCAGAAAGAGGAATAATTCCCTGCAGTTATTGAATTTACTGTGTAGTCATACGCATAGTGTCATCAAACCGGTTATGCCTTAGAGGTTGCTTAAGTAACTACAACCACAATGGGTTTTAAAGTTCTCCCTGGTCTTTTAAAACACTAGTTCTGCGAGGGAGCACATGCAGCTGCATCCTGTGTCCTGAATCGATTGACTTTGGTCATGAATCATGGGGAGGTGGGGGGCCCTGTAGACAAAGCCCTGTGTGATGGATCTGAACCCTAACAGGGCACGCTGCCATTCAAATAAACCGACTTCCCAGTTGTGCGTGTCAGGATTGTGAAATCTTTTGGAGTAGAAACCTTTTCTAATTGCTCAAAGTCAGAGTATTTATAAATACTCTATGCTTGTCTTTTATAACTGTATGTTGTCCTATGTTTATATATATTAATACCATATTTTTCTATCTTTGTAGTGTATAGAGGCCAAAAAGCACTGCTGGTACTTTGAAGGATTATATCCTACATATTACATGTAAGTAGTCATTGCTTTCCTTTCTGCATTTTCTAATGCTGAAGAGAGAGTTGGATTCTGTAGACTTTTAGAGTGTTATTCTTTCACTAATTATACTTTTCCCATAAGTTCTGAGACTTTTTCTAATTTAAAAATGAAGATGCAATAAAATTCTTCTCTGCGACCCATTTCTTTCCCT
>NW_010561473.1:0-26666 GCF_000687285.1 Phaethon lepturus | reverse complement strand
TCCCTATTGAAAAAAGTGCAGACTCCTTTTGCCACCCAATCCAGGCGACCTTTACAATTGAAAACAAAATCCAAGATCTTAAATAGCTCTTATTTCAGAACACTGAAAGGAAATGTAAGTAGAGCCCTGTGAGGACAGTTTTCCCTTTATTTTGAACAAGGGCAGGTAATCGGGCAGAATACCAAGAAGGTTTTGAAAGTAAGTTGTTCCTGTGCTAATACTGTTGTTTAATTTAGGGAGTTGGGATGTGTGGCATAACTGTCCTTTTGAAGAGTGGCATCTACATTCACATCAGGCTTGGGTGTGAAGCAAATGTCAATGACCTGTAGGTGCATGACTGAGGATCTCTGAATTGCAGTTTTCTTTTTAAATTGCCCACAGCAGCAACAAAAAGGCAGAGGAAATACATGGGTGGAAGGTATCTTCCCTGTGGATTTGGGGGCAGAAAGGGGATAAATGTACGAAACTTTGTCCCTGGGTTGTATAACTTTATGATTGCAAACACCTGTAAAAATAAGTTTAAAAAAAATAAAACTTACAGTGGGGTGGAGGAGTAGGTAGCAGTATTAGGTCATCTGTTCCCTGAGCAAGCTCTTCCTTGCTGAAGGATTGGAAATTACTGTAATCCTTATGCTGCCCAAGGACTTTCCTCCCTTTTCTTCTCCACCTCCACTTCATCTGCCAGAAACGGGAGAGAAATGCTAGAGACAAAAAGCAGCCAGGAAACCAGGCAAAAAACAAAGCTAACTGAAAGAATGAAACACTGTGTGGCTTAATCATCTGTGATCCTGAATATTAACTGCTTAGGAGTGTTTGTGCCTAGAACTCACTGTCTTTTCAGGTGACTGAAATGTTGAGAATTACTCATAAACGGTTGGCCAGAACAGATGGGTGAATTTAAATAAGTTCATTTTCTTTGCATGCTAATAACAACAGGGCTTTGGTTCCACCTACATTTATTTTTCTGCAATGTGGGAGAGAAGCTGGGATGTTATGAAATTATGAAAATCCCATTGTACCATGACATTCAGAAGTGTGTTGTTCATCGTCACCTCGGTGTTCTGCTTATGTTCCTGTGTGTGTGCTTTTGCAGCCAATGTTTGTCTCCCTTGGTGATACAAAGGGTTGGCTACTTGGATATTGGGTCTTACCTCAGACTCTTCATGCCACAGGTAAATATGTACAGAATCCTGTAAAAGCGAGGGATGCAAATGGGAGGCTCGCTATCTGCAATAGATCTGATGCATGCAAGGTTGGTTTCCTTTTGGTAACTAGTTGACTGTTTTCTTTGTGTGCTGAAATGGAGTATCTTATAGAAAAGCAGCATGTTTATTTTCCAGTTGATCAAAGAGGTTAATTGGAATTGCACACAGCTTTGAACATTGGAAGGAAGAAAGTTGTGAGAGGGGCTATGGTGTTGTTGGTTTGTTTGGGGGATCTTTTAATGTGGAGGGAAAACTGTTGTATATTGACGATGTGAGGTCAATCAGAAGACTGTTACTAGTAGTTGTGTGTATTTGTGGTAGTTACTGCAGCACCTCGTTATCAGAGTCATTTCATAAACATGTGATTGCCAGTCTCCTGGATAGTGTAAGTAAATGGGAAAAGGAAAGGGGTGGGCTGTGTATGCTCAGTGATTAGTGCAATGGTGATGAGTGTCACGTTAATGCTATTGTTGTTACTGCGATTATGAGTTTAAGTGGGGAAGAAAAAACACTAAGGAGAGACAATAGAGATTTGGGGATGGTAAAGCTCAGTGGATAGATAACATGTAACGAGTGAAGAAATGTGAAAAGGAGGGGAGAGAGTATTTGAGTTTAAAGGGGGCATGCATCAAGACAGTAGGAAGGTCAGTGATGTCTACAGTGCCTGGGGTTTCCTGCTTTGTTACTTCTGCAATTTCAATTTCTGTTGTCTAGGATCCCCAGCTGCTTCCTACCTGCGCTGTCTTTTCACACCTGTATGGTGGAGGAGAGTCACAATGCCAATCTCAGTATCTTAGGGTGAATTCCATTGCTTTGGCCCTTGTTGGACCCTTCACTGAGTTAATTCAACTTGCTAATCCCACAGAAAGTTGTTCATTTTAGCACATTCGAGTCAGTGTTGAATCAGTTTGGTACAGTTTTTGGTGAACGCTGGTAAAATGTGAGGAAGGGAGTGTTCTGCATATTGTGAGGGAGGAGGCATAAATAGGATCTTTTCCATTAGCATATGGTTAGATGTTAAATCATCTAAAGGCATAATATGTAACTTTATCCTGAGAGTGTCTCCTCTGTGCAAATCTAGGTCTGGGATGTGTTATAGTGAAACAAGTTTTATTTTATTTTACAATTTCTGGAGCAATAGTCCATAAGAGGCAGATATATTTAGTCAAAGGAATTTGCAATAGATTCCATTCCTTTCTATCACTGGTTTTCTGGAAAAAGTTTTTTCTACCCAGTTAACATGTAGTCTGTCCTTTGGTCTTGAGACTATCTTTGGAGATTTACGAAACCCAGCAATGCAATCCTTTTTAATGATTTCCCTGTGATTTCATTCCAGTAGTATGGCAGTATGTCAAATCTCTCTTGGAGACACTTTGTATTATAATGTAAAGGTTGGCTTGTCAACTCAGAAATACCAAGTCCTGTGTCTAATCACAGATCTAGTGTGGTTTGCACAGACTAAGGCATCCCTGGACTGGCATTTCCATATGCCCATATGTCTTCTGGGTAGGCACATCCTCCTAGAAGGTGCCTGCTTCTCTTTAAATTTCCCAGAGTAATAGAAATCCAAGGTGGAGTGTCACATAAAACAGTTGTTTGCTTTTATTGGAAGTTTAAAGGCAAAGATAGCTGAGTTAATCTTTCCTGTAAAGGTTCTACTTCAGCCATCCAAAGACAGAGATAAGACTGTGTCTGCTAAGCAAGAGGAACATGGGATAAGAAATCAGTGTGCCAAAATAAGTGTACTGGAAATTCGGCTAGATTGGGGGGTAAAACTTGCAGTGATACGACTCTTCTTCTTTTGGAGCTTAAGTTTTTTTTAGTTTTTGATTCAATTTGTCTTCCAGTGTAATTATTTAAAAAAGAAAAAGCTGTTAGAGGTGGTGTTCAAAGCTTTCTTAAAACTTGTTGGTTATGCTTTCTGTATTTACAGCTAGGGCAAAGGTTGGAGGCCTCTGCTACAGAACTAATGCTACATCTCTCTCTACAAATAGTTATGGTATTAGTTCCATTTTTAATTATTTTCCAGTAGATGTAACTGTTCTAGCCTTCATAGGTCAGCAGTAAGCTTTAATTTAATTCAAGCACATTTTTTCCAAATATAATTCCATTTCTTAAGGTTAGACTAAGGAATTGATCATTTTCCAAACTTTTCTACCTCTCCTCTGTGAATAAGATGACTTCTGGTCTGAAATAAGCTATCATGGAAAGCTTGCCAGGCATTTGAGACACATACACTGGTCGTCTTCTGTTGATACAGAGAATTTCCAAGACTGCTCTTAACTTACTTCACTAACCAAACCAACCATTTCTCCATGTCCTAGTTGCCTGAGTCACAAGATATTCAGTTAGATACTTTTCCGTTGCTTCTTCAAAACATTTATTTATGTAGCCTGGAAAAATAAGTAGACAAATACAAAGTGGAGAAAGGAATTAGTCATTGGAGTCTAATTCTTATCCTTTGGAAAAGCGGGGAACCAAGTTGTCCCTGACTTTGCTTAAAGAATTAGATCGTGCATCTCCTTACGTGGATGCACAGAAAGCAATTCAGAATTAAAGCTGTCTCAACAGACTTGACTCTGATCCTCTGCAAGCATCCTCATCCTACTCTCACTTAAATAAGCCAGCTCAGTCTTATTCCAGATGTACCTGAAATGGTGATGGTTGGTGGAAGAGATGGTCAAGATACTTCTCTTACTTGGCAATAAGTGAATGCATTAGATTGAGAAACCACCTCCTCTGTATGCAGATGTCAGCAGCACTTAAGATAGTTCAGTTGCTTTTTCCGCTTCTGAATTAGGAATGAATAGTAGAGGGAAGGCTGCCTCACATTTTGCCGATGAGGAGTAGTTTGATTAGAATGATTGTGAATGTCCCCCTCATTGCAACGTGAAGTATGTTTCCCTGGTATGACTGACCAATCCCCTAGGTCTTTTCTGTTTATTTTTTCCTCTTGTTGTTAGCTACCATAACATTGGAGCTTTTAATGAGGTAATAAATTCCAGATGCTAGAACCTGCATGTTTCTAATCCTCTCCTTTCCTGTCTCCTTGGCATGTTTATAAATCAGCACAAATGTTTTTGAGTGTGAGTGGTAAGCACGTGTCCATAGCAATAGAAATACTGTGGCTGATGTCACTGGGTCAGTGAAGTAGTCATCCACAGGGAGGGGGTTGGCTGACTTAGAGGGAGAAAAGAATTTTGATGCTATCCAGTATTGAGTTAACATCATTTCAGCTCATCCTGTTGGATTACTGTGTACTGAGTTTTTTAATAATGTGATATTCTAAGAGAAGTAGTGAGGAAGAGAGAGTAACTCTGATTAGAGAATCAGAGAATTCAGGTGGGAAGGATTCTCAGGAGACTTCCAGTCCAACCTCCTGCTCAGAGCAGGGTCAGCCGTGAGGTCAGACCAGGTTACTCAGGGCTTTAGCCAGTTAAGTCTGGGGAAAATGACAAGGAAGAAGATGGCACAGTCTTTCAGGGCAATGTGCTCTGCTGTCTGGCTGTCCTCACGGTGGTTAAGTTTTTCCACGTACCAAGTCAAAACCACTTTTTGTTTCAGTTCACATCCATCGTCTGTTGTCCTCCCACCTTGCACCACTGGGAAGATCCTGGCTCCATCATCTTAGTAACCTCCTGGGTACTGGGAGGCTGCTCGTGGGTCCCTCTGAAGCCATTTCGTCCCTAGGCTGAACAAGCCCAAGTCCCACAGCCTCACCTCATAGGGCAAGTGCCCCAGCCCCTGACAGTCTCGGTGACCCTTTGCTGAGCTCATTACAGTTTATCAATTTCATTCTTTTTACTGGGGATGCCAAAACCAAATGTAGTATTTTAGATGTGGTCCAATAAGTGCTCAGTTAAAGGTGATAGTTACTTCCCTTGATCCACTGGGTAGGCTTCTGTTGACACAGTCCAGGATGCTGTTGGCCTTTATTGCTATCATGGCATGCTACTGGCTCATGTTATGCTTGCTGTCTACCGTGACCCCTAGGGCCTTTGCAGCAGAGCTGCTCCAGAGCCAGCAAGATGTTCATCCTTCCTACAGGCAAGACTTTGCATTTGGTTTTGCTCAATTTCATGAGGTTTCTGTCAGGCCGTTCATCCAACCAGTCTAGATTTTTGAATGGCAGCCCTGCCCTTGAGCTCACGGACTGATCTGGTGCCATCTCCAAACTGGGTGAGAGTACCGTTTCACCAATTCTAGCAACATGCTTGTCAACAGGACATGCCCAAACCTCTGTGGTACTACCAGCGATTACTTTATACTCTCTAGGGAGAGTGTGACCTGTTGACCACTGCCTTCTGAGCCCCACCATTCAATCATTTATTTTTTTTTTAACCTGTCTGCCTGTCCAGACTGTAATGTCAAAACTTGGGTACAAGAGTATTGTGGAAGGCAATGTGAAAAGCCTTGCTGAAGTGGAGGTAAATGATATCTGCTGCTCTCCAGCTTGTCCACAGATACCATCCACTGCCACTGTAGGGGTAGAAGCTCTTGCTGTACTTGGTGTCCATTGAAACTATTAGTTGTAGGTGAGGTTTGGCTTTCCTAACATCACACCTACTTGTGTATGTGATGATTTCTAAACTCCTTGGTATCCTGTACCAGCTTCCACCTCCTGAATACTGACTTTTTGCATTAGAGCTCAGCCATGGGTTCTTTGTTTAAGTATGTTTTGACTGTTCACTGGTGTGCTACTAGGTGGAAGACCTCCAGAAAGAAACACAGACACTTCCTCTGGAAGAAAATGTTAACCATTGCTGCTGGTAAATATGTGAAGAACAGAATAAACATAGGGGAATGCCATCTTGTAAAGTCTTCTAATTCTTATCCAAAGGAGGGCCTGAATTAATGTTAAAAGCATGTGCAGATGGAAATACTGTATTTTAGGCTAACATGTTTCCGCTATAGAAAGTAGTTTACTGCATACAGCAGACAGCTGCACATGTACGCATTTATGTTGACTAAATCTGTTTAATTTTTCATTTAGAATTAGTATAGGAACATTAATGTAAACCTGAAAAAAGAATGTTTGCTAATATTCTTCAAGTTTAAAACATGTTCCTGCCCTACATGGGAACAGTCAATTCTTATTGTGGAGAAGAATGCTGATTGTATTTAGTTTGTGGTTTTTTCATGGTTTTGAAATAAACTCCTTGTACATTTCCACACACTTCTCTTCCTTTGCAGATTAAATTTTGTTGTATTTATCCCACAGTCATATTCATCTAGGTTTTGAACATAAGCCCTTATGTGCTTGGTGGTCAGTCTACAATAATAATTTCATGTATTATCAAGAACCTGCAAAATATTCCAGATGAAAACAATAAAAAAGCGATTTTTCTTTTGCTGTTATTCAGATCGCTTAGAGAGCACTTCGTCCATCAATGTGTGTACAGGACGCTGCGAAAAACCCCCAGTCTAGACACAGGGCATGTTGCATGATGGGAGCTACTTTCTGTGCTCCACATCCTGTTATGTTTACCGCTTTTAATTAAGTTGGCTTTCCTGATGATACACTTAGCTTTCCCATTGTAATTACAGCTGCATGAAGTGTCAGCAGGTGTGTGCTTTGGGCAGTAATCTAGCTGTTAATTTATTCTTCCATTTGATTTGAAGCCAGCCTGGAGGAGGGAGAGGGGAGGCAGTGTAATAGTTTTGCATGCTTCCAGGCACCTCGAATGGCTGCCACCATGCAGAAACAGAGACCTGGATTCAGGCCAGGGCCACCAGTTTAGCAGCGAGCAGCCACAGGAAGGACCTGTGTGCATATGTAGTTCAATGCAAGAATTTAAGTGCACAGTTTGTATCATAAAGGAAGATGGCAGTAATTATCAGACCATCCGTATATAACGGCAACAAAAACCCACCACCGTTGCTCTGTGCCATGTGGCCTTAAACAGTAAGGGTACAAAACATCACAACTGGCTTCAATAGGTGCTTTTAAGGTGGTATATTCCTTGCCTCAAATAAGGAACTAGATTCCCTTGATACTGATGGATCTGTTGAGGTTGTAGTCCCAACTGCTGTATTTGCTCAGCAACTAGATGCTGTACCACGGCATTTGAATTTGCTTCGATGGATTAGTTGTCCAATGCACAACCTAGGGAGAATTAGGCTACCAAATTAACAATGCACTCAACTTGCTAGGAGTGAATCCCGAGGAGGGGGGAGGGATTTAATATCTCAGCCTCCACAGGCAATCAAGCAGGTGACTGACCTAATTTGAGATTTAAAGCTCTGGACGATTTTGGAGATGGAAGCTGACCAGGCATAGGCAGCTTATTCTGAGAAAGGTGAGGAGAAAGGAAAAGAGCAGTCTCTTTTCTTCTAGTGGAATACTCCTCTGAAACCATTCTCCTGTGGCTGAGGTGTAGCAGGGAACCCAGTCCCACCCTCCTCTCATTTCCAGAGGATGCAATAACCACTGTTGTGGCTTATCATGAGTGCACCTCAGTTTTTCCTGTTGAGGCTGTTTGACTTGAAATACTCATCAGAGCATTAACCCTTCCATGTCCCAGGCAAGAACCCTAATGTGAGGCTGAGAATCAATTTCTTCTGGCTTCCTGTCAGTGGGACAAGAAGGCTTGTACCTGTTTTGAGCTCCAATGGACAGCACCAGGGAGCACTTGACCCCAAAGTCATCTTGAAGCTTGTAACCCTTTCTGAATAGAGAGATCTGAATAAAAATTTTGAAGGACTTGGTGGCACGTAACTGTTGGCCATTAGTACCCTTGTCCTTCTCTGCATTTGATCATACTGTGGGTTGGTGAAGGAAAAGAAAGATCTACTGTGCATTAGAATGTTAAATTCGGGCAGATAGGAAATTCATGGACACCCATCGCCCCCTGCCAGCAGACTGCTTATAACCTCCCAAACCAGCAATTAGATGCAGTAGGACTGCTCGTCCACTGGGAGCAGCTTGAGATACAAAGAACTACTAGTCTGTTTAACGAGGAGCCCCATGGTTAACTAGAAGTTCTCGGTCCTGTTGGTATGAGAAATTTACTATTCTCTCTCCAGAAAATTTAAACTTGTCATGCAGATGATGTGTGGCTTACTTTTGCCAGTGCCTTAAGCTATGCTGTTTGTCCACTTTGTTCTGCAAAAGAAAGGCCTGCAGCCTATGTTGAAAATGGCTATTCAAGGTACTGTGTACTGCCACTGGACAAAGCCCAAACCACAGTGATTCTTGCTAGGTTCTGCTACAGGAGGAGCAGGGAACATTTCTAGATGGATGTGTGCTGGCCAGAAAGCCATGTGGTGAGACTTGCTGCCTTTACAGACAGCAAGGAGAGTCCCTCTGTGAGGTGGCTTTCCTCTTGGGGTCTGAGAAGAGAGGACTGGGGTTATGGCAAGCTGTTGGGTAGCAGAAGGCCTGTAGAAGGGTCAGTTTGATGGGAGCAGCTGAGCAAATACTTCTCATCCTATCAGAAATAGGGGACGATTTACCATACTCTTCTGAGTTCTTGCACAGAGATGGTATTTATAGGCTCTTCACCTTAAGAATAATTGAGAAATACTCCCTTTCTCAGCTGTTGCCTGCTCTTGTTTTTCATGCCTGTGGGAAGGACAGGAGCCAAGTATCTTGTCTCATAGGAGATTTTAGTTGTGTCAAAGCAGACAGGGATCTAATCTGAGTAAATATTGTTTCTGTCTCTGTTGGTTTTACTCTGTAAAAAGATGACCTGACAGCTCCTTTCCTCCTTTTTGCCTTACGTCTTCTGACGTAGTTAAGGGCTGTGTGATTCATCAAGTACCTGGGTAACTATATCTCTAGTGCTCTCCTGGGTACCAGCAGCAGTGTTTTACTCTCAAGTACAGATGTTCCACTGAGGTCATGTCTGTGTTCATCTATGAAGCAGTTATATATAGTTATGTATCTGCTAAAATCAGACCTACGTTTTACAAGGTGCTGTTCTTGCATGCACTGAGGGAAATGCTGGGAACCTGTGACTGCAGGTAACTGTGGTAGAGTTGTGTCCCTGCTGAAAATCAGGCCATGTACACAGACGTGCCAGGGAGACACAACCAGCTCTAAGACCAAGGCTGGAAAGCAGATGTTGCCTATCACTCTGCTCCACCAGCCAAAGACCTTGCTTGCTGAATACTGCTAAATACTAATATTTGCTGGATATTGCTAAATACTGCTCTGCAAGCATTTAAATGAATGCCAGTGGAGGGATGTGGCCTTTGTGTTGCAGCATCTTTCTGGAGAGAGATTTAAACCACTTTGGGACTCAGAAATAGTTACTTAGGTGGGACTCCTGAGGGCAGTGTTGGAGTCTCTGTTTCAATTCTCAGAATCACTAAGGTTGGAAAGGACCTTCAAGATCATCAAGTCCAACCGTTAATCCAGCGCCACCATGTTCCCTAAACCATGTCTTGAAGCGCCACATCCACACGTTTTTTGAACCCTTCCAGAGATGGCGACTCCCCCCCCTCCCTGGGCAGCCTGTTCCAAGGCCTGACCACCCTCTCAGTGAAGAAATTTTTCCTAATATTCAATCTAAACCTGCCCTGGCGCAACTTGAGGCCATTTCCTCTTGTCCTATCGCTGGTTACTGGGGGGAAGAGACCAACACCCTCGTCGCCACAACCCCCTTTCAGGTAGTTGTAGAGAGTGATGAGGTCTCCTCTCAGCCTCCTATTCTCCAGACTAAACAACCCCAGTTCCCTCAGCCGCTCCTCATAAGACTTGTGCTCCAGACCCCTCACCAGCTTTGTTGCCCTTCTCTGGACAATTCCCAAGTGGGCTGCTGCAGCAAAACAGATTCCATGGGATAACCGCTCCATTGTGCTTGTAGCGTTAAGCTGCTCCATGTGTCTGTTGGTCTTCCCCATGCATGCAGTCAACTTGGGTCTTTCCCTATATAGCACTACAGGCAACGGCTTTGAAAACAGCTTTTTATTGAAAGATGGAAATGCACATACAGAATGGTCTGAAATGAAATAATCAATGGTGAAATAAACTTGGTAGAAAAAGAACTCCCTCTCTTTCAGTTATGTGGTATACGTTCTGTGATCCTCTTTCTCATTCCTCATCCTTCAGGTCTAATTCTGAGTCTTGTGGCAATGTAGTCCTGTTGAGCTCAGTGGCATTACACCTCATTGATAGCACAGTCAAGACTCAGAGCTTCATCAGAATTGTTTCTGCTAGTCACTTTGTGGTGGTTGCCTGCTTTGTTTCTCTTTTTGTTTCATGGCTTGTTTGACTTTGCTCAGCATCACTGCATCCTGGCAGCTGAGTTCCAGGAAGATTAAATCTTCTTTTTCAAATATTTTTTAACTTTTTTTGTTCCAGAACAAATAAACACATATGCACACTTCAGCTGTCTGCCTTTATCTGTTCAATGGTAGAAGACCTGAGCCTTCTGGCTTGGGGGGCTCAGCACTGAGTCTGCCTGCAGGTGACCTAGTCTCAGCAGTCCAACCCTTCCAGTTCTTGTGAGCACTTGTGGTTCTCCTTCTGGTCTTTTGCCCATGCCAGTATTAGGACCACAGCTGGAACTTCCTTAGCTTCATCTGATGCTACTAGTCTTTTCCCCAAAAAATCAATCTTTCTTTTCTGTTCTTGGTTTTGGCCTATTGCTGTATCCTCCTTTACTTAACTCCCTGCCTCCCTTTGGTTCCTGCCTCCCCCACACCCCACTTCAAAAACTGCCAGTGCTGCTTGTATTCCAGTGCATCCCAGTTTGCTTCATAGATCTCACACATACATGCCGCAATCATTTAACCTATGACTGGCATGCAACCTTTTTTGGAATTATAATCAGGTTTATCTTCAGGACACTAGTTAGAAATCATGCAGTTTAGTGTATCTGGCTCTTGTGGGGTTTTTGTGATTTTTCTTTCACTCTCCCATCCTCTGTCTCTGTGTCTACAATAGGGTTTCTGCCACTACATGTGGATTAACAATTCATGTTTTGTTTTACTCTTCAAAAGACATCGCTAATCAAACATCTTAAATGATTTATCAGCTTTTGGCACATATGATGCAAACAGTCTAGAGAGGAAACCTAAGAATGCTACAGCCTGCATTTCAAAGGGATGGTGCTGATGGGGAATACCCGTGTTGAGTGAGGACATTACCAGACCACTATGGCCTTACTGAAGACACTAATCCTTGCTTTACCTCTTTAATTTCTCCACTTTTCAGCAAGTGCCAATAAGGGAATTATTTTTAGATGCTGTTCTTTGCTGTGGCAGCTCTAGGAAAGGATTTGTTCAGATGTGTAGTTGCAGGTATAAATAGAAAAGAGCTTCTGGACCACCTTACTGAGCAGTTATCAACAGAACACAGGCAAGTGCGGGATTTGTTTGTGGGTTTGGCTCATACTGTATACCCTTATGTGAAACTTTGTGCATTGCTTGTCCATTAAGGAAAAAAGTTCAGTGTCATGATTTAAGTGTGAACCCATACAAGAAGCTTATCACTGTGATCTGACACACAGTGTAACTTTGATCCCTGACACAGCAGTTCCTTGGTATGCTAGCAGTACAAGTCATTGGACATGCAGATGCATTCATTTCACTCTACTGAATTATGAATGAAAAGATGTACCTTCTAAATCATAAATCACACTGCAGACAGTTTTCAAAAGAGATACCGTGTGCTTGGTCAAGTTGCAGATTAGCAAAACAGCTAATGGATCATGTCTTATCCTACGTAATGGGTTACATTTTGATCAATGAAACAAGCATTGCCCCAGGGAAATGCAGTTCTCAGGATCATCGATGTTGTGTGAAAGAGGGAAATTTGCTTTAGAAAAGCCTTCTGTAGGAGATGGGCTCGGTCCAGTTCAGATCGATAGTAAGGTTCATTCTTCTTCAACTGGCATTGGGCACAAGCGGTCCTTCTCTGTAAAGCAGAGCCAAAGCATGAGTGTAATTTAAAGAATATGCAAACCAATTCAATAAATATATTTGTGTATACTTAATTGTTTTTTTATGAACCAGGGTCTTAATTCTGCTGGCATTTGCTGTCAGGCAGTGAGAGATAGTACATCAAAGACTGATTATACTTAAGCTTGTATTACTCTATTAATAAGCTGATTTTATTGTCGTCTTTTGCCTGCTAATAAATACAGCTTTTGTAAGTAAGTTAATTTTCTTATAATTGGGATCAACGTTGTTAGAAGTTGTGTTGTTTTTTCACGGCACATTGAATCAAGAACAAGAGATCAGCAGAGCTGCTGTGGTACCCTGACGGCAATATCAGCAAATGGACCGTTTGTTCTTCCAGTCTTTTTTGGTGCTGCTGTCAAGTGATGGGGAATACCAACAGCAGGTTGTTATCATGACATCATCCTTGATTGCAGGTTCCTACATATATGGGTACACTTGTCCATACCCTTAGGCAGACAAAATAAAGTGCCCGTTTGGTTTTATGGGTAAAAAGTGAAGGGGTTACTAGTGTCAGATCTCAAAGGGATTTCTCTCTGAGTCGTGTAACTGGTTTAGCTTCACAGATCTACCCAGCAAATGCAGTCCTTTGCCTTGGATGGGTTGCCTCAGAAAGCTTACTGGCTATTAGAAAATGGAGCTTCTCTAAACGCAGCCGTAATGAAAGACTCCTCCATCATTTGCGTCATTGTTTTAAGCCACTTGAAAGTGCAGTCATCTGTGTAGGAGATGAAACTTCTCTTGATGGCCTGTTTGTTTGGCATTCAGTGGTCTCAGGAGCTTCATAAACATTCAGCAGTTGAGCCTTTCTGTCTTCCAGCTGGTACTTTAGCCCTCTGTTGCAGGAAGAAAAGCTAAGCCGTGGAGACTTTAAAAATGGTGCTGACTTGTAGCCTAGGCAATTTAGAGATTAAAAATAAAAAGTAAATTCAGGTACTATACTCCACATACAGATGCTGTTTTAATTTTGGTGGCTTGAACGACCATAATTATATATTTTAAAATAGCCTTTTCCCATCTCTTCTGGCTCTGGAGAAAACTGATGCAAAATAAGTGAGACAAAGGTGGGCACAGGGGAGGTGTACGTGCAGCCTCCCTGGGCTCTCTGTTTTAGTTTAACTTTTAATTCAAGTTAAGCTCTTGGGGCTTGATCTGGGAAATGGCTTTGGGGCCAGAGGCTGGCCTGGCACATCTGCTCCCTGTCCTGCTTGTGGTCAGATGTAGGTAGCTGGGCTGACAGAGGCAGTGTGTGGTGGCAGATAAAGACTGCTCACATCACTAAAATCCTTCTTTTTTTTTTTCCTGCCTTAATTGCCTCAAGAAGGCAGGAAAAAAAATTCTAGGTTTATGGGCTCTGTTTCCTCTTTGCTTTTCTGGCCCAACAAAGTCTTTGCAATGCAGTATCAGCAAAAGGGGCAATTGCCCATCAACGTGGATGAGGGGCTCCAACTAAAAGTGTGTTGAAGAGTGAAAGGGGTACCATGACCACTGGTTTAATGGAAGGCAGTGGCTGCCCATCTCGGTTTGTAAGGGGCCTGATCCTGTCCCTGCATTTAACATATGTCTTGAAGGCTCCTGTTGGGTTGATCCACTTTGGGAGAGCACGGAGGAATCCTTAATTTTTCCGATGTTCCGATGTGACTGAAGTTAATGCTGACTTGCTAAGTCTTGTTAGTAGTTTTGTGAGGTCTGGTAGCTTTGAGCATGAGCAGTTGTTAGGGTCCTGGCAAGCTTTAAAGAAGAAAGGTTGGACCTGAGTCACTTTCAGGTTCAGGGACAGCAAAGTGGGTGTTTTCTCTTTTGGCATGAGCAACATGCTCTACTTAAGTCTCAAACTCTGTGCCTGAGTATATTAATGGACCTTGCCGTGCTGATCATGTCAGATCCTCCAGCTTGCTTAAGTAAACCCTGTCTACTTGTCATCAGAAGAGCGTGTAACTGGTTTTGCTTGCAAAACAACTGATTATGTATCCATAGAGCATCCTCCTCTGGCCCCAATTAGAGGCTGAAGCCTATGTGACTTGACATATTTTGTGAGTGAAGGCTTGTTAATTGAGCATGTAAATGTGTAATTGTCTGTACAATTATCCAGTGGATTTTTTTTTTTTAGCTTTGCACACAAATATGGGAGCACAGTCATGCAGTCGGGCAAATTTTCTAAAACCAGATGCTTAACTGAATATGTGCATTGAGCATACAGATGTGAACACCCTTAAAAAGATGGATCCAGTTGTGGTAACCTCCTCTTTTCTTTTGGTATGTGGATATGCTAATCTGAATGTTTTCATCCCAGTCTGTCACATACCATAGTTTCTGTGTTACCACTGTCCTTTTTCCTACTGAATATGTTTAATTGGTGTGGGAAATGGCAGGTACTGTAAGAATTATTCAGAAGTTGCTGTTAATGTATGTGCTGGAATTTAGTGAAGTGTTACCTTGTGCTTACAAGGTCGGTTGGTGCTGTAATACCTTTAAAATGGTTCTAGTCCATATGAAATATTAATTTTAAATGTGGTGGGTTTTTAGAGGAAAGCTGACTTATATAGTGGGAGTTATTGGCAGTCACAGTCCAGTGCAACTTCTGAGAGCAAAAAATGCCATTAAATTTGCAAATAACGGTATGCTTGAAGTTTGCTCTGTACTCGGTAGTTTCTCTGGAGCTGCTGATTTGCAAAGAATGAGTGATCTGGCAGTTTTGACCTTGCAATTCTCATCTGTTGGAGTGACTGAAAACCTAAATGGCTCATGTTTGAGGTCTGCAGTGCTCATTTACTGTGAAAGAAGACACAGTAATATTGCTTTTCTTTATAACATGTCCTTTTATATAGAACTAAATACTACATACAGTCTTTTTGAGGTAGCTTTGAAAGAAGTGTATAGGAAGGTAGTTTCAATAGCATACAAAAAGTTCCTGAATAGTGATAGAGCTGTGCCACAAATGTGTACATGCGGTTGACAACTTTATCTGGTCAAGGGTAGTCTGTTCTTATTCAAAGACCCACGGAGTGATTTGTGTTGGAAAGGTCCTTCAAAGATCATCTAGTCCAACTCCCCTGCCATGGGCAGAGACATCTATGACTAGATCAGGTTGCTCAAAGCCCTGTCCAACCAGACATTGAAGACTTCCAGAAGGCTCTGCCTCCCAGGTTCATGGCAATGTTGTAAATAACTCCTCGGGCAGGGGTGCAAACGGTGTCAGAATTGGGGATGCCGTTTTAATCTGAGTGACAACCACTCCCCTAACACCCTTTTCTCTTTATTTCTCTGCAGATGTCGCTCCTATGAGGATTGCTGTGGTTCAAGGTGCTGTGTAAGAGCTCTCTCTATCCAGCGACTATGGTATTTTTGGTAGGTCAGGTCATTTGGGAATGTTATGTTTGTCCTGTTCTTGTCTTGTTTGTAGGACTTAAATCAGGGCATTGCCAGCCCTAGTATTTTAAAGTAAAGTAGGTACAAGTATGCAGTAATATATATGTGTCCATATAAATGCAAGGACTTTGCGTTTTTGCTTATAAAATTCTCCCAACGTAGTAAGAAAGCACTGAAAGAAAAGGTTACTGAGGTTGATCTTTCCTGCTTCTGCATCCTGCTGGCCTGTACAGGCAGCAGTCCTACTTTTATTCAAAATTGCTGAATTCCTTATGCCTGTCCCAGCTACTACCAAGTGGCAACATTTGTCCATTTTTGTTGAGCACTCAGTTTTCGAAAGAGGATTGTGTAAGGAGGATTGTGCATTTAGGCAGGGTTTAAGATATTCTTGCCAGCTGAATTGAGGCTTCAGTTTAAAAGGGAGAGAAGTACATTTATGACTATGAGGATTTCACTGGAGATGACAGCAAGGGAAAAAAGGCAGAAAGATTTCAGCTTGTGAAACCAGCAGCTCAGTAATCTGGATAACGCTTAAACTAATCACTGTTATATGCATAATGAAAAAATAAGGTAAATTCATTTTGGGGAGGAATTTAAGAAAGCACCCGAATAAAACCTTCTCATTACAGTAGAGAGAAGGCAAAAGCTCTCCTAGAAAACCTGATTTCAAGCATCTTTATGTAGAATTTGAAGACTGCTTAAAAAAAAAGCCTTCAAAATTGAAACAAATAAACATTGAAAAACAGAAGCCCGATATATACTATAATACAGAGATTTCCCAAAGCTGACTCTGGGATTTCAGTCTACAATCCTTACTGATATAACTGAAGAGCTCTGCATCTCAATCCCTGGGGTGACATCATAAATCTCTGTTTTTCTGTTCAGAACAAATCCTTTGCAGGAACGCTGCCAAAAGGGAATGTATTAATACTGGCTCAGGGAAACAGGACCTCCTTCTGCTCTTGTTTCTACAGTGGAAACAAGAACAGAATTTGACCCTTTGCATGAAATACCTCTTGCTGCCATGCAGTGTCACACTCTTCCTCTTGGGCACCTGGGAATGCTCCAGAGGAGATAAGCATGGTGTCTAGGCTTGCCTCTGGCCAACTTCCATCCCTTCCAAAAGAGCATAGTTGTCATTGTTTGCCAGTAAAGGGCCCTGAAATGAGGTGGCAATTACAGGCAGAAGAACCATTTGGGTTTATGGGAGCTTGCATCAGTCACTCGCATGTCCGATAACTAATCGAGAAAACACAGTGAAAGCCGTTGTCTGAAGAACAAAATCTTCTGACATGCCCTTTCTGCATGTGCCTGTTTCCACAGCATGAGGGCAAGGGAATGATGAGGACAGTTTAGTCAGGTTGGAAAAGGAGCTGAGAGGAGAACTGAAGCAAAGTGATTTCCTTTTCCTTGAGAATGTATATGCCCTCTAGGAAGCACAAAGCAAAGCTTGTCATCTTCAGTGCTGAATGCTTCAGTCTTCTGGCTTGAGCTTAAATGCCAGCTACCATGTCTCCCATGGGAAACAAAATTATGGTGTTGAGTAATTTAAGAACATATAAGAATCTTCTTTTAAGGGCAACTGCAGAATCATAGAATCATAGCATGGTTTGGGTTGGAAGGGACCTTTTAGATCATCTATTTCCAATCCCACTGCCGTGGGTAGGGACATCTTCTGCTAGTCCAGGTTTCTCAAAGCCCCATCCAACGTGGCCTTGAACACTTCCAGGGGTGGGGAATCCGTAACTTCTTTGGGCAACCTGTTCCAGTGTCTCGCCACCTTCATAGTGAAGAAATGTATAGTATTCCTCTTTGTCCCCTACAAACCCCCTGGCCAGCCTCAATGCTGTGAGTGCAAGGCCTGTGTCCAAGATACACAGTTTGAAACTGTACCGACCTGGAATTTCAGTTCAGCATCCCAGTGGCAAAGGTCAGGTATGAACCTGAACTTTCCAGAAGTTCAAGGGTGTTTTAGTTTCAGATTTGACATGCCAGAAAATGTGGAAC
Source organism: Phaethon lepturus (assembly GCF_000687285.1). NCBI lineage: Eukaryota > Metazoa > Chordata > Aves > Phaethontiformes > Phaethontidae > Phaethon > Phaethon lepturus. Next base: position 9,177 of record NW_010561473.1, on the reverse strand, counting down.
AATAGTACTGATTGCTAAAGATGTCCGTAATATATCCCTAAGTGCTCCATGAGTGCTATCTCAAATGACATAGACCTGCTTTCAAGAAACAACCTATTTAAGAAACCCCGATAAAAGCTGTAGGCTGATGATTGCTAGATGATACTCTTGTTTCTCTCAACAAACAGTCTGGGTTTGAGAGCTGCCTGAATGTGGGTGGGTTTTGATTTCCCTCTTCTCTTTGCCTAGGTTCCTTTTGATGATGGGAGTTTTGTTCTGTTGCGGAGCTGGTTTCTTCATCCGAAGGCGGATGTACCCTCCTCCACTAGTAGAAGAACCTACTTTTAATGTGTCTTACACCAGACAACCAGTCAACACTGCAGCAGGTCAGAGACTGCTCATTAAAGAAGTTTTACTAATTTCTTACATTTGTCAAGGCATTTTGAAAAGGGTACATTTGGGGGTTTTGTTTGGTTTTTGCAAACTGTGGGATTTGGAGAAGGGATTGCACTGCACTAAACCATGCAGCCACCTCCTGTGATGAGTGAAGTCGTCTGCCTTTCAAACAGCATAATTCATCTGCAGTGTACAGAAGTTTTTTTGAAACCCCGGATGACAGGACTTGCACTTCCCTCTGTTGTGGTTCCTAATGCCTTTACAGCAGTGTGTCCGTGCATGGAAGGAGGCTAGCAAGTTCGCACTTTGCAGCGTAGACAAAATGATAGGTGTCCAAAATGGACAGTGACATGAAGAAAGAGTTTTAAATACAGTTGATAACATCTGGCAGAGGTGAAGGAAAGCCTAACATTTTTCTTCAGTGATCTGGCTATCTTGCAAGTCTTGTCTTTTTGATTTGCCATCCATGCTCTGTGCTACAGTTTTTCTGCAGCAAAGTGGTCCTTCTCCCCTTGTTAGTCCGATTCTGGTCAGTAATGGCTGTGAGTGTCAGGAGGATCTACCTAGTGATGGCTCCTCTGGCAATACTGCTTTCTAAGTTTATTTCTTCCCCTCTGGCTGTTAGATAATCCCAGTTGGGAGAATCCTGCAAAATAAGACTCCCCTGTAAGCAGAAGATTTTTGTGTCTTATGGGAGCATTTTGAATCTGGCTGTCTCTAGTTGCAAGACCTTCTACAGTGCTGAGAGTGCATCTGAATACACACTCTGGTGCTTGCTTTCTCCCTGCCTCAGCAAGGCCAAACTGAGACATTTCTAACCACTTTCCAGATTGCATAAGCCAATGCAATGGCAACTTTGTGCCAGCGAAAGTACATACACACACACGTACGCAGGTACACTCGGTACACTGGCACTTTTCCTCCCGGGCTGTCATTTTATTGCATGTTGTATTAGAGAGAGCTGAAGCCAGAGGATCATTATCTTTTCTGATAATTTTTTTTTTTTAATCGGCAATTTGTTTTTGTTTCATACTGGCTTGGAAGTGGAAATACAACTGAATATTTTGTAATGAGAAGGAGGATCTCTCTAAAAATTTGGTGCCTCAAACCTCTCTATGAACAATCATTTTCCGAACCATTACATCCCTGTGCAATACTGTGGCTGCATCAAGACAGCGGAAAAGTGTCCTAAACCCCTTCTAGCTGGCTGTGACTACAAGCATGCTGAGGTGCAGCATTTGGGCTCTCCCCGCTGTCATGCTGGCTATTGCACACCTGCCTGCCTTGTGCAGGCTTTGGAAATGCTCTTTCTTGCATCCTTAAGCATATACTTACTTACACCCTTTTCTCCCCTCACTCTCTCACAGCTCTAAACAGATAAAAAGTTACAGACACAAACTGACACTTTATTCACCCTCTTCTTTTTTTAAAATCCAAAGAGGGTTTTTTTTAGGGCTTCCTTTCTGCATTTGTTTTTTCAGCTTGACTGAACAAGCATTTCCACAGAGAGTATTTATTTTTCAACAGTGGAGGGCTGGGAGGAGTCAAACTAACTAAACTAATATTTTTAAGCCTGAAAAGTAACCTCAAGATTATGTAAACAAGGAGCATCTTTGGCTGGATTGGCAAATACCAGATTTAATTTTAGAGCATGATTTTATATTTTCATGATGCTTCATAGAACACAAATTGTGGGTGAATATAAAATAAGCACAAGCCCTTTAATGATGTGCTTATGCCACCTGCTTCCAGACTGTTACTACTGTTACTTAAGCTCTGAGCTAATGCCACCAAATTTTTTTTTTTTTTTTCACTTTTTATACTGTTCTAGGAATATTCAACAGCAAAAGCAATAGGAATTAGCAGTCAACCAAGTTCTCATTTTCTGCTAGGTCCTCTTCCAGATTTGGTAGCAGCAGCCAGTTCACTGTTGAGGTGGAGCCCTTGAAACGTGGCTCCTTGCCATCTCCCTCCTTCCCTGCAGAGATGATGGCAACATCTTCTGCCATCCCAGCAGCAGCCTGCAAGCGGGAGTGCTTTTTCTGTGGGCCTGACTGAGAAAATGGATTGAACACCTCACCTACAAGCAGCAATTTGCAGACCTGGTGGTATCTTTCACTTCAGCCCTGGCCTGCATCTCCCCGAACTGGCAGTTCAAGCACTAGAAAAGGTCGGGTCCCTTCGTAGACACTTAACAAATACTTACTGAGCTGATCGCACAAGGAAGGTGATAGTCAGATGATGTTTTCTGCTAGGTGTTGTTTTTCTGCAAGTGTCCACACTTTCCCACCCCCCCCCTTCAATAACACACAGAAATTTTAGTGAAAACAGTTCCTTCCCTAAAGAGCAAGCTGCAGTGAGCCACCTCAACCTCGCCCGCTTCCCCATGCGGATGGAAACCGCAGAAATGCGGAGCTGGGCACGATTTAACTTTAAAACAAAACTGCTTAAGAAAAAGGCTACAGAGGAGGGTATTAGCCCAAACTTTGGAGAGTTAGGACTCGGCTGCCGGTCCCAGCCTGGCTCTCCCGCAGCCGCGTGCTGCTGCTATACGTGGGAGCAGGACAAGGGCTTCTCGTCGCTGCGGCAAAGGAAAAGAGGCTGCAGAGCAGCCCTCTTCACTCAGACAGGCAAAAGGTAAAATTATTGTGGTGTTGTGTTAAAAATTATTGTGTTAAGAAAGAAATAGCTGCGTTCTTGATCTGCTTTCTGTCCTCTTTGCTCCCGAGTGTCCTAAGGTCCCTAGGCAGACACCCCAGGCCCTGGGAGAGTTTGCATCCCTGTGTGTTATGGTTCAACCCATCTGATTTATTATTGTAGGGACACGTTTTTGTTTGGTATGTAGCTCCTTCCTGAGTGCTTGAAGCACTAAAGCGTGCTTAAAGCTTCAAGAAGCCTGTATGCCTCTGTGGCAATATGGAGACCTAGTGTCACTAAGTCACGGAAAGGAACGATTGAAGGGGAAATCCCTATGTCGTTATAGGAAAAAGAGACTAGCACCAAAAGAAGAAAACCCGTTGCTCAGCCATGATTTTTTTTTTTTTCAGTCCAGCTTTATTTAAATAGACAGAAAGAGAAGAAAACTCATTTAAATCTTGAGACAGAGATAGTCTGTGACTTTAATTGCTGAATTGCCTAAGTTGTCTTCTACCACTCGCTGTGATATCTGAGGAGGGTCACATGCCACCTTTGTTATTCCTCATGGCAGCTGTCTCTCCTCGTGTCACAGCTAAGGAATTTTGCGTTTGATTGTACGTTTCCTTTCCTTGTCCCTGCAGGCTCCAACATAATTTCCTAAATTTAATCTGTGCAAAGCAATCTTGTCCCATTGTGTTAGCCAGCCATAATTGGCTTCAGCTTGGGTTTTTGCTTTATACGTGTTTACTCCTTAGCCGTACCGTGCCTAGAAGGGAAATTATGTGTTTGAGATGAACTCTGGCCTACAGGCAGATCCACTACACTACAAAATAATCTGTCAAGTCCTTTTGTAAGACTTGACACGTGAGTCAGGGCTGTAGTGGAAACCGCTTTGTCCATCTGGGATCCCATGCTTCTCCTCCCTGCAGGCTCGGCAGCTTTTCTGTCCAGGGAACTGAGCAGGGCTCACTGTTTTCCCTTTCAAATGGTAGTCGCTTGGGGCCAGTGGTGCCCTTTGTTTCACTAAATGATTTCCATTGCATGCAAAATTGAAACTTTTTGGTGAAATCTCAAGAAGTGAATGTAGTCCTGTAAGCCTGGGTTTCCTCTGGAATGAGAGAAAGGTGGCTCCTTGCCTTTGCTTTGATGAACACTTTGAAAAAACTTGTCCGAGTGTGCAGAGCACAGGCCCTGGAAGAGCATGACCTGATGCCGCTGCTGCTGTTGATACCTTTTCTCTCCTTTCTTTCAGGGTCACAACAACCTGGAGTGCCGTATTACACAGATCCAGGTGGACCTGTGATGAATCCCATGGCTATGGCTTTCCACGTCCAGCCCAACTCCCCACAAGGAAACCCAGTTTACCCACCCCCACCTTCCTACTGCAACACACCACCTCCCCCTTACGAGCAGGTGGTGAAATCCTCCACGTGAGGACTCTGGCTCTCTGACCTGACTCTGTGAGAAGAAGGTGCCATTGCAAAATGACCGAGATGGAGGGCATCTGCCCTTTTGAACACTTGCTGGTTCTCCAAGTCCTCTCTCCCTCCCTTCCCTGCACCTTTCCTCATTAAAGTTACTTGCAAAGGGGTGATTTTAAATTTTTTCTTTTTTTTTTTTTTTAGTAGAAGTGGATTTTTTTCTTTGTCTTCAAAATGAGAGAAGTCATCTTTGTAATGCTTTTAATGGAAACCTATATTTAAAACCTGTATGTCTTTCTCTTTATTTATTGTTCATTTCAATCATGGGTTTAATTGCATTCTGGCAGGCTACTGGTAGCAGTTCTTTATGCAACCCAAGAGTCATGTGCACCCTCCTAAAGACCCTGTAGCAGAAATGCCCTCATCTAAGGGATATGAGAAAGAAGGTAGAAGAGGCAGGGCAATGCTTTTACCAGAAATGGTGACCACCATCTTTTTCTTTTACGATTTTCTTGTACAATTTGGTTCTGATGCACAACAGAAAGACGCTGTGATAGAAGTCACTGTGACTGGAGCACCAGCGTTGGTCAAGTCGTGGCAGAGGCTTTGCCAAGTGCCCTGGAAAAGTCATTACTTTAAATGATGCATCTAAAAAGTGAAGGACCAGGACTTGAGTGTTTCTTGGCCAGCACCTGGACTCTGCCTGTGTGATCAGCATCCTGCTCCCCGTGTTTTGCCAGCGATGAGATTGTATGAAACAGCCAATGACCTAAATGTTGGTAGTGAGAGGGAAGTGTTATAACCTCGGAGCTACTTGTGCTTATGCCTCAAGTAAGCATAAGTTTATGCTACTTGTTTCTAGTTAGAAACACTGAAATATGTAGGTAAGTTTTCTTCCCTAAATTGGAAAATAACTACAGTAAGAAGCAATGGGAGCACACTTCCAGGTTTGGTCCCTTTGAACATGGATGGGAGTTTTGTCTCTGAGAAGTAGTAGCTTTCGTTATGGTCTTACTGCTGCCACAAAGAGTACCGAGTAGAGCTCTCCTCTCTAGGTCAGGCAAAAAAATTTTTGGGATTGGTGCTTAAGAGCAGTTCTGGTGCACAGGTGGTTTGGCTTTCAGTGACTCTTAGCTCTTCATATGTTTTGCTGTGAGCGGCCCCAGGGTTCCCAACTCACTGTCTCATGCTTGTGGCTGACTCGGAGTGACCACAAGTCAACACCTTCAAATAAGTACTGGACACAGTACTCCAGGTGAGACCCCACCTGGAGTACTGCATCCAGCTCTGGAGCCCTCAGCAGACGAAAGACATGGACCTATTGGAGAGGGTCCAGAGGAGGGCCACAAAAATGATCAGACGGATGGAACACCTCTCCTGTGAGGACAGGCTGAGAGAGTTGGGGTTGTTCAGCCTGGAGAAGAGAAAGCTCTGGGGAGACCTTACAGCAGCCTGCCAGTACTTAGAGGGGGCCTATAAGAAAGATGGGGACAGACTTTTTAGCCGGGCCTGTTGGATAGGACAAGGGGCAATGGTTTTAAACTAAAAGAGGGCAGGTTTAGACTGGATACAAGGAAGAAATTTTTGACGATGAGGGTGGTGAACCACTGGCACAGGTTGCCCAGAGAGGTGGTAGATGCCCCATTCCTGGAAGCATTCAAGGTCAAGTTGAATGAGGCTCTGAGCAACCTGATCTAGTTGAAGGTTGGACTAGATGACCTTTAAAGGTCCCTTTCAACCCAAAGTTTCTATGATAAACACAGAGCCCCTTTACCTGTGAGGGCTCTCACACCCATCTATGTCTAGCAAAAATGTAAAGCTACTCTGAGACATGACTACGTACTAATGGGACCTTCTCTCTTCGTGCATCTTCAGAGTGACAAAAAGATGCCGTGGCCTCCTACTGCTGAAGGACTTGCAGAAACACCATAGCTGAGGGTTAGGAGTCCGATGTGGTCCTTTGGGTACCAGGTGAATTGCTTACTCACTGCCAATAGACCGACTGCTCCTGTGCCCCTCCAGCCAGGGTGCAGGGGTCACCGAGGTGGTTCGGAGTAATCTGAAGACCTGTGTTGCACAGGGCAACAACGCTTTATTGTGCTGTTAATGCATCCCAGTGGCTTGCGAGAACTTGTTCCTAGGTGGCAAGCTGGATTTGCAGAACTGGCAGAAAAGAGCATTCCTTTTATTATGAACATGAGTCCCTAACAGAAAAACCACTAAGGGGTCACTGTTTGTAAAAGCTGCTGGTGGAGTTAGTAGTCAGCTGGAGCAGAGCTAGGTTTTGAGGCTTTTTTTTTTTTTCAGGCTAGCTTTTTGCTTTTGCTCATTCCCGCAGGCCTGACTTGGGAGAAATTGTAACTAAGGCTTTCCCTTACTGTGCAACATAATAAGGGACAAAGCAAAGTACTTCTCTGTGTGCAGTGTAGGCTCAGCAGACAAGATAGTATGTTTTATATATGAGTACTAGATCCATCTGAACACCGCAACTGTATATATTTTCTAAATTAGTGTACTCTTGAAGTTTAAAGTTGCATATGTCACTGGATATGGTTGTGTATACATGACAATTTTTTAAAAGCAAATCCAACCTTTCTTTTTCTGTCAATAGAGATGACAACAGGCCTCATGTTAGTAGATAGATGTTGTTAAGTCCTTTTATATTACAAAATGTATCTGTGACAGCTGGCCTTTTCCTGGACACATTGAATAGAAGCCTTTTATAGTGAATTCTTATGCTATACATTGAAATTCAACTTCTGGTGAAGTTTTCCTGAAGTCTGGCTCGTTTATTTGCTAATGTTGATGGGTGACACTACCTCTTACAACACATGCACTCCTCTGCTAGCAAACTTGCTTGGTCTTCTCTTGAAAACACAGCACTTGTGTGGGCATCCATACGAATTACTTGCAAACTGTTTACATGCATTTCCTCTTGTTGCCTTGCTTTTGGAAGTCCTTATGCTTTCTCTTTTTTTTCCCCCTCTCTTTTTCCCTCTTAGTTTAAAAAAAAGTAGCGGGGAGAAAGAAAGAAGAAGTCCTGTAACTTTTGGTAGGGTGATAACAATATGAAGTTGATCAGGAGCGTACATTGCACGTTTTGCAAGGTTTGTGGGTTGGAGGGTGGATGGAGCAGAAGGTTTTTCTACAGTCTCAGGGACTTATATTGCTCATAATACTTGTGCAGACTTTCTTTGAAATGCATTTTATCGAAGTAAGATTGGATGTTGCTGTACCCCTAGCCCTCTCTGTTGCTCTTTCCTGAGCTGTATGTTTAAAGTTCTTTATATCACTGCGTTTAAGAGTGTGATCTCTTGTGTGCAGAGGAGGAGAGAAGGCAAGGCTAATGCCACTGAGAGATTTGTACTTGACAGCATTGAGCAAGCCAGTTGCGAAACACAGGCTACAGGTGCACCATTGGAAAGGACAAGGTTACTTCTCACCAGCAGGCAGTGATGACAGGCCAGGTGTGCAGTCCCACAGATGAAGGAAAATTTCACCTTCCAAGAGGGTATTACTTGGGAGTAGTGATGCCCCAAGAGCTGCAAGCTTCCCTGTGGTGTGTTGATGTTTTATCTGTTGGGATTCCCATGTTGGATTCTCTGAGTGCTGCTCCTGTGTCATCTCTGTATCACAACAGAGATTTTGATGCCTCGCTGACGTGTTTTGACTGCAAAACCAGTTTGGTGCTGGTGGCTGGGAGCCGTGGGGGTGGGTGGGGCAGTCTCCTGCACCTTCCTGGGGGCACCAGACAAGGGTACGGGGCTGACTTCCCACCTGCATTTGAGATCTCACCATGTACATTGGGAATTTGATTTAATGTGTTGTGGGGATCAGTCTACTGGTTCTTGCAGAGGCATTTGATATGTGGGGTTTAAATGCCTGGAGCAGGGCTTGGGCAGAATTGACATGCTTAAGCTGAGCCACTGAACCCAGAAGAGGAGCCAGGAACATATAAACAATACCTCCTTGAGGTCCTTTCTTCAGTTGTGCATCCTCAAAACATGTCTGATGTACCTGTGAGGAGGCAGTGATCGAGAGGAACATGCCTAGGTGGGTAAGGAAGCCTTTGAGGGACGTCTCTGCTGCTGTGACCCTGGCAGAAATGGGAATGGGAAGGGGGTTAATCCCTTTCTGCCACAATGAAATCTCCAACTATGCTGCTTTGAGAGAAGAGGCACTACCAAGGACTCTTGGCACACCTTGCCCATAGCTCTGGTGTGGCCAGTCCTTCATACATCTAAGGCTTGTGGGACAAGCCCACGCTGTGTTGTGGGATAGGGAGGGAACTAGCCCTTTCTGGGGCTGGGCAGTTGGTTTTCAGCCAGAGGTTTCTCTGTCAGTCTTGTCTCAGTGAAGAACAGCAAAGGTTATGAGTGACTGGTTGTGCTTGGCTCTCTTTCCTCCTTGGGGATCACGCAGGGAGGGAATGAGCAAAGGTCTTTATTATAGACTCATCATGACTCTGTGATCCTTGTGTGCAGCTTGTGCCACTGTGTACGCTGTCATCAAATTTGTCTCTGAGGGCTGTTAAAGGTGGTATTCCTGAGACTCTGTAGTTCTCAATAGGAAGTCAGCCATCTCCTCACACAGCAAACCTTCCTGACCTCGGGTGTTTTCAGGGCCACGGACCTGGCCACATTTCTTCTTAGCAGGTTCTGGTTGCTAGTTCTTCCACCATCGCTGGTGAGACCAAAAAGCCCCATTTGCTGCTTTTTTCTCCTGGAGAAACTGGCGGCTCGTG
>NW_010561472.1:0-1700 GCF_000687285.1 Phaethon lepturus | reverse complement strand
TCCCCTCAGAGAGCGGCATCCGGCTGGGCAGCTCCGAGCTGCCGGCTCAGCCAGGGTAGCCCCCATTTGGTAACCCTCTCTCGGGGCTACTCGGTACCGTGCAGATGGTAGCCAAAGGGAAGAGGTGCGTGGCCTCTCCTTTCCTCCTTCCCTGCCCCTCAGAATGGGTCAGGACAGCCTGTCTTGTCTGGAAAGTGAAATGCATATGCAAAGGTAACAAGAAAGCCTTCATATTTGAGGCTTATTTGGTAAAACACAAATTTACTCCCTTATTCCCTTCTGCTGTTGGCATGATAAATAGCATGCCAAGTGCACAGCTGCTCAGATGTCTTGTACAAAGGTTCAACAAGGTCTGTAGGTAGGGTATGCCTTTGAACCATGGTCACAAAATCCTGCTTAATTGGGTGGAGACATTGAAAGGGCTTCTTGGAAATGTTCAAGCATTTTGAACTATTCAAAAGACTTTTCAAATACTTCCTCCAGAAATACTGATACTGCAGTTTGAAGAACTCAGTCTGAATGATGCAAATAAATGTTTGAAGCACTGAAGAACCTTTGGTTCAGAGCTATCACTGAAATCTTGTATACTTGATATTGAAAAGTAACAGTCTACATTGATGCAATACTTTTAAAACCAGTGAATTCTGGATTTCTTTACATGCTTTCTAAAGAAAATATTTAAAGTTTCATTTAAATGCAAAAAGAGAGGTTTGAGACAAGTTAGCCTGTACTCTACCTAAAAGAAATTGCTATGAGAGTAAAATTTTCCTTTTAACTTTTTGGTATTCAAATCTGATTTTTTTCCCATGTAAACAATCATAGACTAACGTTGACGCACACTGTCTAGGGTTTGTTGAAGGCTGACTCAGAATGTTAACACTTTTATGTATTTTAATGGCTCTACATATATCATTACTCTGATCCTGACACTGGCAGTCATTGTGATGGTAGTGTTCCATCAACAAGTCAGGAAAAACCCTACATGTACAAAAGAATTAATTTTGCATGGATCAGTAAAAAAGCAATAACTGCCTCAAGGCTTTCTCTAATTTATGCAGAGGTTTCTCAATTATTTGTGAAAGACTGTCAGATATAAGTTGGTATGTGAATGGAACAAATCATAAAAGCATAGCTTCTAAAGAACAAAACATTTTCAACTTTGTTGCAATGAAGTGTAAAACACTTCATACTTCAAAAAACACAAAGGCGACTGTTGTACAATCAACAGAAGTACATTACTGTATTAGGATCATAGAATCATTTAGGTTGGAAAAGACCCTTAAGATCATCGAGTCCAACTGTAAACCTAGCACTGCCAAGTCCACCACTAAACCATGTCCCTAAGGGCCACATCTACATGTCTTTTAAATACCTCCAGGGACAACGACTCAACGACTTCCCTGGGCAGCCTGTTCCAATGCTTGACAACCCTTTCGGTGAAGAAATTTTTCCTAATATCCAATCTAAACCTCCCCTGGTACAACTTGAGGCTGTTTCCTCTTGTCCTAATGTAGACTGAGTAAAACCATATGTTTGAGTTAATGCCTATTTTATAGTGACACTGTTTCATTTAGGCCTGGTTACTTTGTATAAACTTGCATGTCTTACTAATTGCCAACCTTCAGAGGAGGAACTGAAAAGGGGGACTTCAAGGACCGGTAAAGGAAAGCATCTTGCTACAAGGAAGATAACAAGGATAG
>NW_010561471.1:0-14894 GCF_000687285.1 Phaethon lepturus | reverse complement strand
GGGCTGCCCCGGTTTCTCCTCCCCGAGGCTGCATTGGTCTCTGCTCACCCCTGTTTCGCCCCTCAGGCTCAAGATCTCCCACCTGGACAGCATCTTCCTCAGCCGGGTGGCCTGGGCAAACGTTGGGGGGCTGCCAGGTGAGTGGAGGGGCTGGCTGGGGGGCCCCGCGGGAGGCTCTCGCAGATCTCACAAGACCCAGTTGTAGGCAGCAGTTGTCTAGGCCAGAGGTGGCTGATCTGTAAGCTGCCCGATGGGTGGTGCATGGGATCTTTTAAGTAGCATTCGAGAGAGGAAAAACGCTGTCAGCGTGGGCCTCTGTGGTGGTGTGATCTCCGTGACTGCATGGGCACACATGGTGGAAGAGGCGCGCTGCAGAGGCAGCGCGCATGGCTTTATCTACCCTAAGTCTTCTAGAGGAGAAGTCATTACCGACGTTGCATTGCCAGCAGGAAGTCAGACTAATTTGAGTTTAAAGGGACCTACCAAGGTTTCTGGCCCACTGCTGTCCTCAAAGCAGACTGAGATTAGAACAGATCACTTAGGATCTTGTACATGAAAGTTATAGAAATCTTCAAGAAAAGAGGAACAATCTGTTCAGGTAACTTGTTCCAAATTGTAGGTATTTTCTTTATTGGTGGAGATAAGTGACTTGATGAAACTGCCACAAAGCTGAGGCAATACTGAATTTGGATCTGAGTTCAATTCTGGCCTTTGTGGAGAGGTCCAGCACTCCTGGGTGCTGAGTGGGATCTTTCTTGTATGATCCACCAGCAGTTAGTGGGGCTGTGATAAAGCTGTTTCTGTGCTTTCTTTTAGGTATGATTCTCACGTTAAAGGCTATGGGGCTTCAGAGATGTCTTTTCCTAGGGCCGCCAAAGCTGGTGAGTAGGGAAGGCTTGCAGAAGGGAGAGCGAGCCCATCAAATGTTAAAGCTTACCCTAGAATTGGGGGAGCTGGTATCAAAGGAATGAAGCATAGAATCATAGAATAGTTTGGGTTGGGAGGGACCTTTAAAGGTCATCTAGTCCAACCCCCCTGCAATGAGCAGGAGCATCTTCAACTAGATCAGGTTGCTCAGTGCACCATTCAACTTGACCTTGAATCATACAGCTGTAAAATGCTGGTCTGAATTAGCGCCAGCCTGAACGTTCTGCCAGAACAGCTGGCTTTAAAAAGCAAATCTACAGTTATACACAAGACAGCATCAGACTTCTGCTCCTTAAAACTGTCTTGTTAGCTAATATTATGAATTTTCAAATCATGTTTTGCAAAAAGGGTGTCCTTTGTTTTCCTGTCTGTTACCTCCCCATTTTCTTTAAATAGAAACTTGGGTCTCTTATCTCCTGCTCAGCGTGATCCTTGCCAGCCTAATGCCATGTCTAGGCTGAAAATTTCCAATCCTCAGCATCGTTAAGTTCATTGCAACATCTCCTGACTAATCATATTGATGGAAGGGATGGGGAGAGTGGTTCTTTATTTTCCTTTCCCTTTCTAAATGAGTAATGCCCTCTGGAGGTGGGATACCTGCCCAGGGCTTTCTGGCTGGCTCTGCGCTGCCCAGTTCTTGCCTGACTGGGCATTAAGCTTTTGGCTTCACAGAAAGTAACTGTAACTGCTAAAAGTGGTGCTTGTAATTGCACTGCTTGGGCGCTGTCTCCTGATACACTGTCTCTTTTCCAGCAAAACTACTTGAAAGCGATCCGACTCTTTCCTGGGCCCCTAAAAAGGATGGATTTAGGTATGTATGTTGGTGATGTGTAGCTAATATGAATTTGTAACTTCTTTTTGTTCCAGCTGTAGCCAAGGTTGCATTGAACAGTAACAACTTCAGAATAAATACGTCCTGGTTTATATCTGCCCAAAGAAAGTTTTAAAGATTTGTTGTGGTCTGATACACTGTTCAAAGCCATCACAAGAACTGCCTGGAAGAAAACCAGTGTTTCCAGCTCTGTTTCTAGTAGGCCGCTGCCTGTCTGTCCAACTAGTGGACACTGTTCGGTTTCAAAGCGCTGTGAAGGCAATCTGCTTCCAGACATGGCCAGTGAACTTGCTTACTGTGGTATCATGGAGTAATTTTTCTGGATGATGGGCTTTTAAGAACTTTAATTATTCATTGATCTCTGCAGTTGGGTAGAGAAAGGGAAAGGGGACATTCAGCAGATTTTGTTTAAGAAAGAAGAAATTTATTTTCCTGATCTAAATTCTTGTGGAGTATGAATCTCTTCTTACAAACTTGTTAATGCTGGGTTTTGATCTCTTTCCAGCTGTGCAATTGCACACAGAGCCTGAATATAAGGACGAGACGATGACAGTCTACCAAATACCTCTTACAGGTGAGCATGTGACACTGTAGTTGGACAGGAGAAGCAATTGTTCAGTAACCATGCTTAAGGTGATTAAAGGAGCGGCTTCTGTTTGAAGCCTGAGTAAGGAGAGGTTTATTAATTTGCATGTTTTTCTCAGGAGAAGGATCTCTTTTAAAGAAACAAGACCTGTTGAGTCAGGGCCTTGGTTTGTTTCTTTAGGTGTGGATGTATAGAATGACATGTGAAACATCACTGGACTTGTCTTTAGCCAGCTGAATTTCCTTACTGCTGGAAACTGCAATACTTAGAATACAGGCACAGACTTGACAATCTTTAGCAGTTTTGAGAGAATCTGAAGGACTTGGATGTCAGATAGCTCCTGAAATAAGTGACTAGAGTATGCAAGTGTAAGTCAGACTAGGGGGGAAGAGCTCTGTATTCTGGTGCAGTTTAAACATGACTGTCATGGAAGAGGGAATGCTACTCGTGCTTTTCTTATCTGTCCCTTCTGATTGAGTGATCTTTGGTTTTATTGGATTTGGGACAGGAAAACCACTAGCTGCTGAAACTACATTGCGTCAGAGTCCTGGAGCATCAACCCAATGTGGAAACAGCCCTAAAGAGGACACAGGGCCTGGATCCCCAAGAGCTGCACAGCAAAGCTTGGAGGAGGGCAAGGAAAAAGAAAGCCCAAAGAAAACAGGTGAAAAAAATGGAATGACCTTTTTAACTTTAATGAAATGGTGCTAAATTAAGGATATGCATTTGTCCTCTGAGCTGTTTGCTCTCTGGAAGTGAGGTCTGTTGAGAAGCTCAGCTGAAGGATTACATGGAGCAGAGTGAGTTCTGGTACTTAGGAAGTTGATGCAGAACTAATAAAGCCTAGAAATTGGACATGATTCCTACTTGGGGTGTGATTAGTCCCTGCAGTAGTTTGCCGCTGGCTGGAGTGGGTGTGAGTGGATGTTGGAATTGATTACTTTTCAGTCTTGGGCTTTATTTTGGTTTCTCATATCTGAAACAACAGGCTTTCTGGCCTTAGGTGCTTGTACTGTTTTGCTGCTGTCCTCCAAGTTGACTGGATGGTGGTGTTCCTGTTAATGCTTTAGCAAACATTGATGTGTTTTGGCTTTAAGAAAAATGATAGTCAGTGATGATTCTGAGTAGTTTTGCTTTCTTTTACAGGTGATGAACGGAAGTGTGCAAGCAGGCATCCTGATCTGGTGATGGCTTTCCTTTGTAAAGTAAGCTTGGGCACAAAGATCTCTAAATTGATGTAGAATAGAATAGACTATTTCAGTTGGAAGGGACTTACAACGATCATGTAGTCCCACTGCCTGACCACTTAAGGGCTCACCAAAAGTAAAGCATATGATTAAGGGCATTGTCCAAAAGCCTCTTAAACACTGACTGGCTTGTGACATCAGCCACGTCTCTCTCTAGGAAGCCTTTTCCAGTGTTTGACCACCCTCTTGGTAAAGAAATGCTTCCTAATGTCATTAGGATATTTTGTCTCACTAAATAGGTTTAACTGTAGATAGCATTTTCAAGCAGAAATTGAAAAGCTATATTGTGATTCTGCTTTTCAAAGTTGTACTGTTTTGCTGCTGTCCTCCAAGTTGACTGGATGGTGGTGTTCCTGTTAATGCTTTAGCAAACATTGATGTGTTTTGGCTTTAAGAAAAATGATAGTCAGTGATGATTCTGAGTAGTTTTGCTTTCTTTTACAGGTGATGAACGGAAGTGTGCAAGCAGGCATCCTGATCTGGTGATGGCTTTCCTTTGTAAAGTAAGCTTGGGCACAAAGATCTCTAAATTGATGTAGAATAGAATAGACTATTTCAGTTGGAAGGGACTTACAACGATCATGTAGTCCCACTGCCTGACCACTTAAGGGCTCACCAAAAGTAAAGCATATGATTAAGGGCATTGTCCAAAAGCCTCTTAAACACTGACTGGCTTGTGACATCAGCCACGTCTCTCTCTAGGAAGCCTTTTCCAGTGTTTGACCACCCTCTTGGTAAAGAAATGCTTCCTAATGTCATTAGGATATTTTGTCTCACTAAATAGGTTTAACTGTAGATAGCATTTTCAAGCAGAAATTGAAAAGCTATATTGTGATTCTGCTTTTCAAAGGTCAGAGTGACTGTAACATGAATAGGAGTGTGTAAAAACTAGACTTTTTTTTGAGATGTTCATTATAAAGCAGCCAATTAAGAATATACAGGTTCTATTCTTGCTAAATGCTTACGACAGGGACATCTGTCCTGCTTACTTGGCTAAAAAAGGGAGCAAGAAGCAGCAGCATGATCTTGGAAACCAGAAAGTCTAGTAAAAGCTTTTTGGTGTTAAATTAGACTAGTGGCTGCAGAACTGGAAAGAAAAAAAAAAAAAAAATCCCTTGGCTTGTGGAGAAACATTTGAACTGGAAGTATGTGGATCTTGTTTCCTGGCACTCTTTATTTGGCTGATAATTCCTTTTAACTCTTTTCCAGATTCACCCAAAGAAGGGAAAATTCCTAGCAGCTAAAGCACAGGAGATGGGCCTGCCAGTGTGAGTACAAGATCCCAGCCTGGGGGATGGGGCGACACCAGGCTTGTTGATGTTGGTAAGTTAAATTGTTGTTTAACTGCTGTTCCAGGGGAACTCCAGCCATTCTTCCCATAATTACAGCGCTCAAAAATGGGGAGAGCATCACTTTTGAAGGCAGAGAGGTAAGATGTATCTATGCTTTCTGCTGTGGCTTTGCCATCCTCCTTCGTGCGCTGGGCTCCCAGAGTGACAATCTTTTTGTGCAGAATGTTTTGCCTACCAATAGGTGTTGGGACACTCTTGGTTGGTTTTGTGTTTTTTGTTTGTGGTTTTTTTTTTTTTTTTACACCCATTCTTGAGGCAAGGGTGGGTGATGGTTGTCTGCCTGTTCCCTCTTATCCCTGCTATGAGGTTGGCATGGGTTTTGCTGTTTTTGAGCTACTTCTGGTTAGTGACTGGTCCCTGTTCCAGCCCCAGGCTGTTGGTGATTATGGTTCCTCGGAGGGGGCATGTCTGCACTGGGTGGGTTTGCGCGTTGAGAGAGCCTGCTTTGGAGCTGCCTGCTGGGGGCTGGCTGATAGAACAGCTGCTGAAAGAGTTGGGCATAGTGGTACAAGAAGGGCTGCGTGTATGGCTTGACTGTGGTGTGATTGATCTTTGTGTATCTGTCTGCAGCTCTCTCCTGAAGAACTGTGCACACCTCCAGACCCTGGCCCAGTGTTCATTGTGCTGGAGTGTCCTCATGAGGGCTTTGTGGATGCCATCTGTGAAAACGAGACCTTTCAAAGGTAGAGAGGCGGGGTGACCTGGAGTGTGTGGGGGAAGACATCTGTGCTGAGCTTTGCCAAAGAGAAGTTCTTGTTCTGTTCTAGATATGTTGGTTCTTGTGGCTGATGTCTGAGCTGTTGGGCACTATTAAGCACCTAGAGGTGCAGGAAAGGACTGGTGCTGCATTTTGAGCCTTTCAGGAAAGGCAGGCCTGTGCAGGACCTGTGGGGCTCTGTAACTGCAACAGGCCTGTCTTCCCTCAGGGGCCTCCAGGGAAGGAAATGTGCACTGGTGTCTTGCTGGGGAGCAATGTAGAGACTGCCACTTCCCTGTGCGGTAGAAGCCTGGACTGCATGTGAAGTCTCTGTAAGGCTTGCGCAGAAGCATGTCAGGCTTCTGAAAGGCTCTGCAAATGTTGTTCCTCCTGGAGGAGAGGAACTGCCCTGGTAGGGAGAGTGGAGGTGTCAGCAAATGGCAGGCTTGAGTCTCGTGCTTACTGCGATGTAGAGCCTAGAGCTCCTGGGCTGTGCTCTTAAGATCTGTGCTCTACCTGCTTAGTAGAGCACTAAGATGGGAGAGGGGAGGGGATGCTAAGGTGTTGGAGGACTGAAGCGCAGGTATTCTATTGGTATTTGAATGTGCCCCAGGTACCAGGAAGGACTTCCAGAGAACCAAGTGGCCTTGGTTATTCATGTGACTCCAGAGTCAGTGCTTCGGGACAGCCGCTACCAGCAATGGCTGGAAAGGTATGTGATCTTCTCAGTACTTGGTTTCATGTCACTGTTGGGGAGCATGTTCTTACGGTGCAGATGTTTTTCCCAGAGTAGAAATAGCTGTGGGCTGGCAGCAGGGCTCTGCAGGCTTAGATGAGATTTTAGCCAATGACTTGGGTGTGCACATATGCCCAAAACTAATGTGGGGCTGCAGCTGTTGTGCACTTTATTGTCGTCTTACAGATTTGGACCTGGAACTCAGCACTTGGTGCTCAATGAGAACTGCTCCACGGTGCACAACCCACGCAGCTACAAGATCCAAACTCAGCTGAACCTCATCCACCCAGAGATCTTCCCTCTGCTCACCACCTACCAGAGCAAGGTAGGCCAGGCCCCACTTGCCTGTGTACCTCATGCCCCTGAGCAAAGAATGTGTTTAATGCCACTCTTCCCCCTGTAGGAAGAAGCAGCTGTGTGTAGTGTGCCCATCGTGCGAGGAGAGTGCCTCTTGAAATACCACTTCAGACCACAGCAGGAGTGGCAGAGGTCGGTGGGAATCTTTGACTTAGCAGTTTTTGGGTGTTGGCTTGAAGCAGCTTTTTAGTGTGAGGCTGGGCTGGGGAGGATGGTGTGTCAAGTACCCTTTGCAGATTCTTACTGGCGGCCATGCTGGGGTAGCTGCCAAGCTTTCAGCTGTGCCTTGAGGGGTGTCCCTGTCCCTGAAAGCCTCAGACAAGGTGTGGGACACAGATGAGTGAACCACTGAAAACACCATCTGGCCAGTGGTGTGGCGTGTCATTTCTGTCCCTTGCTCTTGTAGCCTCATGTGCTTCTCTGTCCTTTGCTTTGACCTTGTATGCTGTGCACCTACCATGGCTGTGGCACAGCAGATGGTGGCAGGGAGAGACTTTTTGAGAAGCCTGGTGAAAGCCTTATCAGGCTTTCTGGGTCTTCAAATGGTGTCAGAGCTGAAAAGACCAGGTGGTTAAGCTCTTGCAGACTTTTCCACTGGTGCTTGCTTTGTGGGCAAGTAGGTGAAGCTACTTGATGAGGATCTTAAGGGCAGGGGACCACGTGGTGCAAAGGGATACCAGCTGCCATGGCTCAAATTTCTGGCTCTGTTGGGCAGAATAGGAGGACTCAGATGCCAAGAAGAGTTTAAGTTTCTCTGCTTAAGGTGTCTGAAGGCCTGTAGTACTGCACATGCTCTGATGCAGGACCAGGACACGGGTCCCTTATGCTTCTGAGTGATGCCTGGAGCCCCTTTGGGTGGTTGTTTCTCTTCGAGGAGTTCTTCATGCTGCCTTGCAGAGCCCCCTAGTGTCTGGCAGCTCTCTGGATCTGGACAGCGCAGAGGAGCATAGTGCTATTCCAGGAGCTTCTATAGTTGTTTGGAATGATTATCTCTGTGGCGTGTCTCAGCACAACCGGGCCTTTTTGGCACATGCCATACTTGTGGGTGTATCTTCCCTCATCCCTCAAAATGGAACTTGGAAGGAGCGTTTGACTCCTTGTTATAAGGCTGTTTTGGCACAGTAATTTAGCACTTTGCTCTGAAAAGTGCTGTCTTTTCAGTTCCTACCCTGCCCCATCCTGATACGTGGCCTGTTCTTTCAGAGATGCTGTGACTGTCTGTGATCACAACGCATTTGTTAGTGAAGCCTTGGATCTCCCTGACTTCCAAACTCGTGTGAAGGAGTGCAAAGAGAGCCTGTCTGCTGTACCAGGTAAAGATCAGCAACTCGTCTTGGAGCAGTGTAATGGGAAATAGGAGGTCTTGCTGAGCCACTGCTTTAAAGTCCAGACAAAACTGTGAACATGCAGTTTTCCTGCTGCCTGAGAGGTGCTCTTAAGTCCTCCTGGAGCTGTGCAGAGGACAGGCTTAGTGCAAACTGAGTTAGCTCATTTCAGTTCGATTTATGCAGTCTTGTGCTTCTGGTTTTCTAAAGCTGCTAGGTTTGGGGATTGAGTGCTGTTAGGGGCAGAGACAAAGCACCCATGTGTCATTTCTCCAAGCTGACCAGAGCTCTACTTGTGTTGAATGCTGTCATAGCAGCCACAGTGCAAGTCCCTATGTCTGGGAGAAATCTTGCTCTAGAAGCAGCTCCCCATGGGGCACTCTCCTCTCAGTTTCAGTTATCTTGTTGGCAGTGAGGCTTTCATGGTACGACACAGCACCACTTGCTGTCTGCATCCTGATCCCAGGGAGAGTCAGGGCACTGTAGAACAGGAGTCAGGTCCTTCTTGAACTGCCAGCTCTGTCACAGGCAATGAGCAGAGTCCTTGTTTGCCTGCCTTTGGACATGCAGTTATGCACTGTGATGTGTTTTCTTGGTGGGGCTCGTTCTGTCTTCTGTCTTCCCTTGTAAACTTTGCTGCTGTAGGGAAGCCAGAGGCTGAGGGAGGCAGAAATGAACATGCTGGACAAGACATGTAGACTCTGGAGTTACTAGGCTGTTGAACTAAATGGTGACTGACTGGGCAGTATGTGGATAACGTTTACTTACAAACCCATGTTGTCTGTTTTCTCAAGGCAATGTGGATGCATATCCTGAAATTGTGTTCTTGGGAACAGGATCTGCGATTCCAATGAAAATCCGAAATGTCAGTTCCACACTGGTAAATACCAGGTAAATTCCAGCATCATGCATGCTGCTCAGAGAGACCCAGTGTTTCAAGAGGGTGTTGCCCAAGGGCTGATTTGACCTGTGTGTTGATGGCACAGGGAGAATGCCCCTGTTGCGGAGTCTGTAGGACTTCAGTTTCAGGCACCTGTCTCTCTGTAAGTGGGGAAGACTGGAGAGCCACCTGTAAAGCCAAACATTTAATGTCTTCATTCATTTTACCATCTGCCCCAAGGGTGTGTTCAGCATCAACACAAGACAAGAATGAGCTATGCAGGCAGAACAGTCTTTCTAAAGCCTTGGCTAGTTGGACTGGAGTAGCATTTAGAGGTGGAGTGCACTGAGAGCTTTCTGCCTTCCAACCCAAAGGGTCCCCCTCCTGAATGGGGCCTTGTCAGAGTTCATACAGTGGCTGCTAAATGTGTTTTTGTCACTTGTCTTGCCAGCTCTACCCAATCCCTGCTGCAGGCAGAACAGTCTTTCTAAAGCCTTGGCTAGTTGGACTGGAGTAGCATTTAGAGGTGTAGTGCACTGAGAGCTTTCTGCCTTCCAACCCAAAGGATCCCCCTCCTGAATGGGGCCTTGTGAGAGTTCATACAGTGGCTGCTAAATGTGTTTGTCACTTGTCTTGCCAGCTCTACCCGATCCCTGCTCTTGGACTGTGGAGAAGGAACATTTGGACAGCTCTGTCGCCACTATGGAGAGCAAGTTGACCAAGTGCTGTGTAACATAGCAGCTGTGTTTGTGTCCCACATGCATACAGACCATCATTCGGTAAGTTGAGTGTGTTGGAAGGAGAAGGGGTTCTATGCAGGCATGCTCTGCTGTTTTGGATTCAGATGTAGCTGCAGCTGGTGAACACCAGCTGCCCTGCTGTTAGGGCTGCACTTCCCCTCTGCATTCCCCAGGCACTCCTGAACCTCTCTGTGTTTCTAATTTCCTCTTCTTGCTGGGATCATCCAGAGTTGTAATTTTTTAGCAGTGTCCAACCCAGCTTCCTTTTTATTGCAAAGCACTGCTGCAATAAATAGTCACGGAAGGACCAGTTGGTCTATTCTAGATTTGGCCTGATCGGGGCAGGCTGTTTGCTGGTCTGCAGTCTTGTGTTTGGAAGCCACACTGAGTCTGAAATGTTGGGTAGAGACTTTATGCTCTCCACCCCTCTTTCGGGAGCAGACACAGCAGCACTGGGAAGGGCTGGGGGGCTTGTGTTGTGGGCTGCTGGCCACCAGCTTGGGGGCATAAGCAGTGACAGTGTTACAGCAGCTCAGCAAGTTGCAGTTATTGGAAAAGCAATAATCATATACTTCTGACTAGGTTTTCCAAAAAGTGCTGCTTGCTGAGCTGCGGTACCACTGTTGTCACTTTATGCCCCAGATTTTTCTGACTACAGCTTGCTGTCTTGTTTATTCCCTTTGCAGGGGTTGTTGAACATCCTGATGGAGAGGCGGAGAGCTTTTGTAAGTAGCACTGTTGTTTCACTGCTCCTGAACTTGCCTTGGAGTGAAGGAGGAAAGCTTCTGAATAGTGGAAAAGCACATTTTGAAATACCCTAGGTATTTCTTATCTCTGATTTGGTGTATACCTAGTACTGATTTTTTTTTTTTTTTTTTTCCCCCCTGCCTTTGCTTTTCCAGGCAGCTCTTGGTCAGGCTTTCAGCCCTCTGTTTCTGGTAGCACCTGAACAGATCATGCCTTGGCTGCACGAGTACCACAACCACTGTGAAGAGATTCTTGGAGACATCAAGTGAGTGTTCTGTGCGGTATGTGGAGAAATGTCCTTGCTGGGTCCTTATTCAGGGCAAACTACTGTTATCCATTCCCTCCACCCCTTTGTTGGAGGTGACTCTGGCACCTTCCGCTGTGTGTAGAACTAGGATGTGCAGTTTGCAAAGGGGAGGATAGGGTTTGTTCCTCAGTTGAATAGAGGAATAGAGGCTTACATCCAAGCTTTCCTTTTCTTTAGGAAAGGGGAGTTGGGCAAGTGAAAAAAAATTCCTGGAAGAGAGAGTGTTTGACAGTGGGGAAGAAGTGGTTGGATGAGTTACTGGGGCACTGGATAGTGAAAGCACGGGGAAAAACAGATATGCGCACCAAAATATCTTGTTTGTAAGATGAACTCTTCTTTTGGACTGAGAAGGAGAAATAGGCTGCTAAATGATAAGATCTGGTTTTATTTTGTACCTGTCCTTAGTTCTCTCTTCTCCCCTCCCTCACAGAATGATTACTTCCCAGTCCCTTGTGAAAGGCTGTGAGAACATCAAACCTAAAGCCAAATGGTTTGTCAGTTCTCTATTAGAGAACTACGACTTGGCTGAGGTAAGCTCACGAGCTGGCAGTGTCAGTTGCTATGAGGGGCAAGAGGGGATCTCAGGTCTAACACTTGTATCCTTGTTCAGTTTCAGACTTGTGAAGTCCAGCACTGTAAAAATGCTTTTGCATGTTCAGTGATCCACAAATCTGGCTGGAAAGTAGTCTATTCTGGTGACACAATGCCCTGCATGGCCTTAGTACAAATGGGTAGGTGACAAAAACCCTCTGCTTGAAGAATCTCTTGGAGAAAGTTCTCAAACTGTTAGTATCCGAAGCGGGCACTCCCAAACCCTTGGTGCTATGCTTGCAACACAATGAGGGGCTAAGGGGGGGAAATGAGAGTTCATGTAGGCAGTTGAACTAGTCTATATTCAACTGAAGGTTGAATATATGGTTATTTACACAGGTAAAAATGCTACCCTGCTGATCCATGAAGCAACGTTGGAAGATGGCATGGAAAAAGAAGCTATAGAGAAGACACACAGGTGGGGTGTGTTCTGCTATCACTGTTAGGAAGGCAAAGATGCTGAGCTGGGTTTTGTCCTTGGAGCTGGTGAGGAAGGGCTCAAGTCCTGTAGGTGGTTCTGGTGTGTGTAGAGCTCTTCAGTGCTAAAAATGGTGTGTTGCTCATTGCACCAGCTTTGTAACCCTCACAGCTCCTCTGAACATCCCCAAAGAAAAATGGGGAAAGCTTTTAAGTAGACAGTAGTAACTCTGCAAATGGAATAGCCCAAAGGAAAGGCCCTCTGCTTGACTACATTTCGGGATTAAACTCAGGAGTAGAAGAGTCACCTTACCCCTGCAGCTAACTGCACAATTCAAACTGAGTGCTGCAGCCAGCGACACTTAGTGCTGCCCCCAGCGAAAGTGGGGAGGCCTGAGAGCAGCTTCTCAGAATTACTTGTGAGTTACAATGCAAGAGAGCTGGGCTTGCTGTCACCCCTGGGACAAGTATTTGAGTAAACTCCTGTCCTCAGTTTGTGGAACTCTAAAATGCAGAGCTCCAAGTAATTACAGCTGCTTTCCTGCACTCCGAGTCATTTGGAAGTCAAGACTTGCCACCAGTGCAGGTTGCCAGAGGAAGAGGTGCCTGGGCGTGCCTGCAACAAGCAGGGACACCTTGTACTCAGCAAGTGATAGACAGTATCTAGTGTTGGCTGCTGGTGTGATGTGACCTTAGGTGCCAAGCAGCCAGCCCTGCCCCGTTGGAGGGGCAGTACTAGCCAGCCTGTGTGTGACCAGAGTACGCGGTGCCGTGTTCCTTTTGCAGCACAACCTCCCAGGCAATTCAGACGGGGATGAAGATGAATGCAGAGTTCATCATGCTCAATCACTTCAGTCAGAGATATGCCAAGATCCCGCTGTTCAGTGAAGACTTCAGTGAGAAGGTTGGAATTGCGTTCGATCATATGAGGGTAAGTTGAGAGCTTTGACCCAGACTGTGGGAAAGGTTTCGGTGTTACTTTGGGATGACTGCTCATGAATTCAATTCTCCACTTGTATTGATACACCATCTCCTTCTGAAAGTAGTCTCTGAAATGGCCTCTTTTACTGCTGGCAGTGGACATCACCAACATGGGGAAAAGGTGACAGAGAGTGAGACAGGTGCTGATGGCTCTTGAGAACAGAAGTCCACTCTTAACATACTGAGTACTTGCCTTGTGTCACCTCCCTTCTGTGGTCGCTACTCCCACCTGAAAATGTAATTTTGCTTCCATTCCCATTCCCTTCTCAACTGGTGTGCTGCTTTAATGGCTTTCTGCAAAAGACGTCTGGTAGCCTAAAGCTGCTGCCGTTGGGTTGAATACAGTCATAGCAGTGAGAATAGCTCACTAATCAGTCAAAACTTGTAGTGCCCGCATCATTTCTTGTGAAGAAAATGTAAATAACTTGGGGCGTGGCATCTGTGGGCTGACTGCTGTAGGGTTGAAGATGACCTGCCCGCTAGTGTCAGTGCAGCTGAAAATTGTCGGCAAGGTTAGGGCTCCCCTGTGCTGGTGCTGCATGCAGGAAGGGGCAGTGCCATCTGCACAGGCAAAAGACACTGGGGAGAATGGAAAACAAAAAGCAGTTCTCTCACAGGTGCTCTTGTGCCTGATGTATTTCAGGTACGTTTTGGTGACTTTCTGACCATCCCGAAGCTGATCCCGCCTCTGAAGGCTTTGTTTGCAGATGACATAGTAGAAATGGAGGAGCGGAAGGAAAAACGGGAGATGCGGCTTCTGAAGGAGACTGCTATAGCCTTGGACAAACTGGCTGGAGGCGAGAACAGGGAAGCACCATGCCAGAAACGGAAACAGGCCAAGAACCATCAGGAACCCTCAAACAAGAAGCTTAAAACAGTAAACTGAAAGAAACAAGGTTGAGAATGCTCTGTAAGAGGTGCCTTGCTCTCTGCAGGCCTCAGGAGCACGCAGTGCTGCAGGCACCATGGAAAAAGGGGCTGGCCTCAGCATCTGGGTTTGCTTGGTCATCAGTGGATCCCCATGGGCTGAAGCTACCAAGCACGCTGTTAGCAGCGCGAGTCCTTGTGACAACAGTGTCTGCCCATACATCTCTAGTGCACGTGTCATTTTCCTTTTAGCCAAATGTTCTCTCTGAACTGTTTTAATTTTTGGTTTTATGCTACAAGCTATTGATAATGTGACACCAGCAGTTGTGACCTTTGCAAGAGATCAGATCTGAGAAGGCCATGAGGGGCTGTGGATTCGCCAGAATAAGGTGAATAAGGTCTCGGGGTTATGAGGCATGTAACTGGGTATCAGGACCCAGATCCCAGGAGCAAATTTCACAATAAAATGGGGCCCAATTAATTTTTACGTTAAATTAGGGATGTGAATGCTGCTGTGTTCCCATTTTATTTTGGTATTTCTCAGCCCATTTTTTTGTTTTTCATAAGATCAGTTTTCCAAAACCTTATTTTAGAATCTAATAAACCACTGAACATTGTACAGGATGCTGTGTTTTGCCTAGATTGCTAATGAGGACTTAGTGAGGGGAAAACAAATATCTGCATTGCTCCAAATGACCTCGGTTGGCTGTTTCTGCATTACAGCACTGTTGTAAAGACCAAGATCTCACCCTGATGCTGGAGCCTCATGCCTGTTCTGGATCTACTTTCCTTCCTTTGCCTGTGCTGCAACTGCACGTGTCTGCAAGCAGGAGGGGGAGCTTTGCGCTGTTTCATTAAGGAGTTAATTTTCAGAGGCAAGCGAAGGCACTGGGGCCCCAGGCACTGCTCAGCAAGTGACACCAGCACATATTAAAGATTTAAGACTTAATGGAAAATGAAGATCCAAACTGGCAGCAAACCATCTTTTGTTGATCACCTGCACTTTAATATTAGGCTTGTCTAAAGAGGCAACTGGCCAACTGATACAGCTGGGTACCTCAAGCAGGGGCTGCTGGGCTGTTAAGCCTAAGCCAGTACTTGCCAGTGCTTGCTCCTGTGCGGGGGTAGGTGGGGTCAGGGCGGGGGGCACAGGGCATGGTCCCTGCCGAGGCAGGGCAGGCAGCCTCGGGGCTGCACCCGGAGGGTCTCTTGCTGGGAAAGAACGAACCGCTTCGCACGCGAGGGTGTTAACGGGACGCAGGGACGGAGGGGCAGGAGGCCACGGCGCACGAGCTGCAGCTTCCG
>NW_010561470.1:4105-11853 GCF_000687285.1 Phaethon lepturus | reverse complement strand
CTCCCAGCTTCCTGTGCACCCCCCCACCTTCTCACTTGCAGGCCAACATGAGAAGCTGGACAGTCCTTGACTGCTTAGCAACAACTAAAAACATCAGTATGTTATTAACATTATTTTCATCCCAAATCCAAACCACAGCACTATATCAGCTATCAGGAAGAAAATTAACTCTATCCCAGATGACAACCAGGACAGTATTTCAAAAAGGTCACCTTGAGTTAAGATAAAGAGCTGAGCTTCAAGCCAACTCTTCAAAGAATCAGCTCACCCATCTTTATGGTAAATGCCAACTGTCATTTAACACACAAAAAACCGAAACACTCCAATCTGTGTTTCAAATCCACTTTGTCCTCTCACAACGAAAGCTTCTTATTTTGCTCAAAAATTCTCATTTCTGAACTTAGCAAATTGCTTGGAATTTACATCTAAAAGAGAAATCTAATTCTATTTTATCATTGCATGCAATTGAAAATAGTCTATTCATACTTTAAGTCTGGATTCAGTCACCACCTTGCTAGTTTTTTTCTTTTCAAACAGCTCAGCTGGAAGGCCTATTGGTCTATTCACAGACTACAATACTGTCCAGCATGAAAAAAGCATGTCAGAGATTGGTTGACTGCAAGGGTAAAAGAACATAGCAAAAACAGAGACAAAATCTTACATGATTTCATTATAAGTCAAGACACATTTGTTCTCTTTCCTGTGATCTCACCTGTTTAAATCTTGTGGTCAGATCTACTCCTGTTTTCTTCATGGAGTCCATAACAGATTTCATCTCCACAGCCTCCTTTATGAGCTTGTGGTTTTCCATTTGTTTGGCTTTGATACTGTCAGACTGAAGCTGCTGCTGGTGATTGGAAAATATCTGTGAATTGCTCATCTCCTCGCCTTTGTTAGTGATTGATGATTGGTGATAGCGATTGATGATTGATGATTGATGATAAAAAGTGTTATTTTTACTTGACTCTGGAGTTGAAGTGGCCTTTGAAATAGTAGCAGATGGGTTGTTTTTCTGCTTATTATCACCGTTGCCAATTTCCTTCAAGGGGGGTTCATTTTTCCCTTCACAGTCTCTCCTAGTTTGTGCCATTTTCTGTTCTGCTAGTCTCTGGTCCTCATAGTATTTTTCATGCTGCTGTCTGTAAGCAGGGTTAGAGGCCATTAAGGACTTTTGGTCCATATAGAGTCCATAAGCATACTGTCCATAAAAAAGTGATTGGGCAAGTGCAGGGTGTCTTTGCGTTATTACTGACTGATGTTGTGGCTGCAAATTAGTGGAACTGGTTTCACTTTTCTTGGAATCTGACAGTTCTGTCTTCTTTTTTTCAGCCTCTTCCTCAGATTCTTTTTTGGTCTTCAGTCCCTGTGGGGCACAGTCCTGTCCAGAGTGCATGTAACTTGGAGAATAATAAGGTCTGTAGCCATGGTAATAGGGAGAATGGGACTCTTTTTCTTGAGCCGATACTGTTGTGGCTGAAGAATATTCTTTTACAACACTGTCCTTATTAGATATAATATCCGAAGGAGAGCTGGCCTTTGAATTCATGCCCTCTGACCTGCTGTCCGAGCCACCGTCATCAGCCGCATCAGAAATATCCGAGTAAGCAGGGTTGTTGGTTTTAGTAGCTGCAGTATCTCCACCACTTTGTGTCAACACATGCAGGGACACAATTGAAGACTGTCCATTCACTGAAGTGCTGCATTCCATCCTGGAGGCACTTCCTATAGAAGGGCTGGGTGCATTGTCTGTGAACGTGTAAACCTTATCAGCTTCAGCCATCTGAAGCTTGCCATCCTGCTCTCTTGAGACTCTGACAGTCCATTAGTTAACACTTCATTTTTATTGAGATGGTCCTTTAAAAAATGTCCAGATAAATCTTTCCCAGACCCTTTTGAATCCTCCAACTTTCCCAGATCAGAATCCATCTTAGGGCTTTCAGTGTCTTTGCTTTCTTTGTGTTTTAGCTTTCTCTTCTCCTTTTTCCTTCTGTCTTTGAGTGATGTGACAGATGCGTTTACAGTGCTTGGCCATTCCATAACTGAGGGCTTTGGTTGAATAGGTTTTAGCAGAGGGCTCTTTGGTGTAACCTGGACAACAGTAGTTGTTAGAGAAGGAATTCCCAGTATTGTCCCTGTAGTGATGGTTGTAAAGGCTGCAGTAGGTATAGCTATTAATTGGGGAGGAGTCAGTGCTAGCGCTGGGGCAATGGGCCTGTCCATTTTCAGTTTAGAAAGGTATTTATCCACTTTGCAATGATTAGCTTTTTTGCCTTTGTCTTTATCACCCAAAATTTTCTTGTCTATCAACCCTTCAGCCTCCAATTTGGGCATTTCAGTTTGCAAAGTGCCATCTGCTACCAAACAATTGCCCAGTGTGGATGCCATATCAGAAATTACCAGAAGGCTTGTCAATTCGCTGTTCAGACCCTTCTTTTTGCCAGAATTCTTGCCATTTTTGGAACTGATAACTGAACTGGGGCCATTGCCGGTCAGCTCCCTTTTTCCTTTGGGTGTCCCTGGGGTAGTGATGGAGGAAGGAGACGTCGGTGTTTTTAATGTATCAAAGCTTGACAAATTTGTGTTTGGCTCACTGCATTGAAGTGCCACATTACTCAGTGCTTCCTCGCAGTCTGAAATTTTGTCTTCACTGTCAGGGTCAAACTCCAGTTTGTTTTCTGGATCTAAATGTGCATGAGCCTGGTGGTATCGGAGTCCATTAACGTGCTTGTACATTTTGTTGTAGTTGAGGTGAGGACAATCAATCAGGACTGAAGAAGGGCAACCTTGGTCCAAAAAAGTAGCCTCAAGTTTTCCCTGTGGAGTGATGGGAGAGCTTCTAGAGTTAGTACGAGCACATTTTCCAGATTTATTGTCCTCTGAACTGGAGTTCAATTCTAGCTCCACTGGAGGCTTATTTTTCCTCTTGTTTGTGGATGAGGGGTTGGCTTTGACATCATCCACAGCACAGTTTGGTGTTGTCCTGCACCCACTTGCATTAAGGCTGCCCCTCCTTCCCTTCCTATTGGCACCACCTTGATTCTTATTCTGAAGTCCTCTAGACTCTGTAAAATTCGCATCATTTCCAGGTACAGCTGCAGTGGACCTTGCCCGCTTTCCTCTGCCCCGGCCTCCTTGCATTTCCGGGTGACGTGTTGGTGATTCACAAAACCTATATAAACAAGAACAGATGTCATCAGCAGGAGCCATGAACTGAATAAATAGAAAAACAACAACACCTCCCATAATATAACCTTCAGCCATGTTAAAGGAAGGTTGTCCTTCTTCCAAATGAGAACACTGCAGTCTCAAAGGGAATGTCATTAAAAAAAGACAAAAATGGAAATGAAACATCTAACTAGAACAACAAAGAGAAAAAGTTTCCAAACTTATAAAAATGTATTTTTAAATTAATTCCCCTTTGAATTAATTCCCCACATATTTCCACTTCCCTCTCAAATAAAAACTTTCACCCTAATGTCCTTTTCAGTGTGGAACAGAGAATTATTCATTCACTGGTGCATGTTTTTAATTATACACAGTTGTTTTTTATTAATCTCTGTAGTCTCTTGACAGAGATTGGGGAGTGAAAATACAGTAGAGAAAAAACAGACCCAGAATGATTGCCTACCTCGGAGGGGCCCAATCATGCTTTGTGCAATCCAGCAGCATTCCCACATAAGTCTTGTTCTTCCACGTAACATTTACTACTAGGACACCTGCCAATATGAGAAAAACAATTATCACAGTGAGAACAAGAACTGGGGTAGAGTTTTTGTCTTGTTCTTGTTTGTTTGCTTGTTTTTCTTCCCCACAGAGCGAGACCTTTATTTGCATTTCTTTTCTAAAGTTTTGGTATATATTCCTCCTCTTTTCTGGTTTCAGTGACCTCAAGTTAAAACCTACAGGAAAGAGGGCAAACAAGAGTGCATATGTAAATGTGTATGGATGTAAGAGAGAATGTGTGCCTGTGTGACTGTGTAATCAAGATACAGCTGACAGAAGGAAATGGTGTTTCATGAAATCATAGAATCATAGAATAGTTCGGGTTGGAAGGGACCTTTAAAGGACATCTAGTCCAATCCCCCTGCAATGAGCAGGGACATCTTCAACTAGATCAGGTTGCTCAGACTGCCGTCAAACCTGACCTTGAATGTTTCCAGGGATGGGGCATCTACCACCTCCCTGGAAAACCTGTGCCAGTATTTCACCACCCTCATTGTCAAAAATTTCTTCCTTATATCTATTCTAAATCTACCCTCTTTTAGTTTAAAACCATTACCCCTTGTCCTAACTCACCAGGTCCTGCTAAAAAGTTTACCCTCATCTTTCTTTTAAGCCCCCTTTAAGTACTGAAAGGCTGCCATAAAGTCTCCCCAGAGCCTTCTCTTCTCCCAGATGAACAACCCCAACTCTCTAAGCCTCTCCTCATAGCAGAGGTGTTCCATCCCTCTGATGATTTTTGTGGCCCTCCTCTGGACCCACTCCAACAGGTCCATGTCTTTCCTGTGCTGAGGACTCCAGAACTGCATGCAGTACTGTCATGGTTTAACCACATCTGGCAACTAAGCACCACGCAGCTGTTCGCTCACCCCCCACAGTGGGATGGGAGAGAGAAGCGGAAAAGTGAGGAAACTCATGGTTTGAGATAAAGACAGTTTAATAAGGAAAGTAAACACCGAGCATGCAAACAGAGCAAAACAAGGAATTGATTCACCACTTCCCATGGGCAGGCAGGTGTTCAGCCATCTCCAGGGAAGCAGGGTTGCATCATGTGTAATGGTTTCTTGGGAAGACAGACACCATAACTCTGAACTTCCCTCCACCCCTTGCTGCTTCTTTGTCCCAGCTTTATATACTGAACATGACGTCATATGGTGTGGAATATCCCTTTGGCCAGCCTGGGTCAGCTGTCCTGGCTGTGTCCCCTCCCAGCTTCCCATGCACCCCCAGCCTACTTGCCCCCCCCCAGCTTCCCATCCCCCCCCAGCCTACTCACTGGCAGGCCAGCATGAAAAGCTGGACAGTCCTTGACTACCTAACAACTGAAAACATCAGCACGTTATCAACATTTTTTCATCCCAAAACCAAAACACAGCCTCACACTAGCTTCTATGAAGAAAATTAACTCTATCCCAGGCTGAAACCAGGACAAGTACTCCAAGTGAGGTCTCACCAGAGCAGAGAGGCAGAATTACCTCCCTCGACCTGCTGGCCACACTTCTTTTGATGCAGCCCAGGATACGGTTGTCCTTCTGGGCCACCAGTACCCCCAAGTCCTTCTCAGTAGGGCTGCTCTCAATCCCTTCATCCCCCAGCCTGTACTGATACCTGGGGTTGCCCCAACCTAGGTGCAGGACCCTGCGCTTGGCCTCGTTGAACCTCATGAGGTTCACACACGCCCATTCCTCCAGCTTGTCCAGGTCCCTCTGGATGGCATCCCGTCCCTCAGGCGTGTCAACCCCACCACTCAGCTTGGTGTCACCTGCAAACTTGATGAGGGTGCACTTGAGCCTACTGTCTATGTCACTGTTGAAGATATTAGAGTTCTGGTCCCAATACGGATCCCTGAGGGACACCACTCGTCACTGATCTCCATCTGGACATTGAGCCATTGACCACTACCCTCTGACTGTGACCATCCAGGCAGTTCCTCATCCACCCAACAGTCCACCCATCAAATCCATATCTCTCCAATGTTGTGGGGGACTGTGTCAAAGGCCTTACAGAAGTCCAGATGACATCGGTAGCTCTTCCCTTGTCCACTGATGTGGTCACTCCATCATAGAAGGCCACTAGGTTGGTCAGGCAAGACTTGCCCTTGCTGGCTGTCTCTAATCACCTCCCTGTCCTCCCTGTGATTCGAGATGTAGGACATGTATTTGCCATGTCCTGCTGTAAAATGGCAACACTCACATCTTAATTTTGCTTTTATTGCCCATAATTTCTTTTGTTTGGCAGCCAGTCAGCATAAACTAAGCACCATTTACAGTTTTTAAATTAGTATGTGACTGAGAAGAATTTTCTTTGCTGTGAATAATATGGTTATGATGCTTCTATTTATGTGAAATTGCATACATCCAAACACAGAAAAACACATACACATATGTGTTGTAAGTTTTTTGTTTAGCAGAGAGAGATACAAATATGTATTATTTGCTTTACCTTTTCCTCTGCGGAAAGAGAGGTATTACACATGAAATTACAACCATATATTAAAGCTAAGAGTAATCAGAATACACATATTTAGTAAGAGGACTACTTTTAAAAAATGTAATTGCTTTTCTAATTAAGACTTCCATTAAAATGTAAATACACCTGCCCACCGAAGGCAGACTTAGAATTTTGGTTTATTCAAAATTTCAGTGTAAAATGTATACATGGTAAGGATGTCTTAAACAAAAATAAAATTAATGATGGAGTTCATTCAAATGTTTTCAGGCTCCCCTCAAACGCTCCTTCACAGGGATAATTTATCATCGTGTTTTTGGACTAGTAAACAGACTTACCCTTTTAATTCATTAACTACTGAATAAACAATTATTTTCCTATCCAAAGTCATGTGGTGCAGACTGTTTCAAATTTATAAGAGGTATTGCATTAGACACTAAATTGCAGCCTTGAGACTTGTTTTTTCTTTACACTTTCCTTGTTCTTGCTCTAGCTTTTCTACAATGGATATAATAATAGCATTGTGACAAAATATTTCTAGCCTGTCCACTTGTTTTGTCTTACCAGTGCGATTTCTAATTTTGCACCAGAACTATCTCTCTATGTATGCTGCACCAAGGTAAAGTAAGCACGTAACCAGCAGCTTAATTTCTCAGGGATCTTAGCAGCAGAGAAGTATTTGAAGTTGTATTAGCTGAGGTACATTGGAAGAAGGGGTTTCCTTGGAAATTCTCAGTAGCAGATATGAAAATTATTTCCCATATCATTTTAAGTTGCCATTATGTTAAGGCGGCTGTAGAATTTCATACATTTCATACAACACGGTCTAAGAGATAAAAGATAAACTGCTCTTTCAGTCAGGGTCAAAACCAGACTTTGGATACATAAAAAGATTAAGCTAAAAATTGATACATAGGCAATCAGAATCAAGCTTATTTTTATGATCTGTGTAAATTTAGTAGCCTGGAAAAATATATTTCAGTCTTACTCCCTTCAAATAAAAACAAACACCTGAAAAAGCTATTGTGGGGAAGCAATGTTTTTCTCATCTTTTGCTCTGTAGTGCTTCGTGTATGGTGTCAACGACCTTTTTGACTGCTCAAAATTCTTCAGCATGTCAGCTATATTTACAGCACTGGAATATATTTGTTTTTCCAGAAGGTTACTCTGTTTTTGCCTCAGACACTGTCATGGTTTAGCCCCAGCCAGCAATTAAGCACCACACAGCTGCTTGCTCACTCACTGAGCACTATATCAGCTATCGGGAAGAAAAAACAACTCCATCCCAGCCGAAACCAGGACAGACACAATAGGTTGAATCACTGTGTTCCAAAGCCTCTGATATAGAAAAAATATATAATTAAAATTGCTTGAAATGAAACATGAAAGAAACAACAGCCCCTCCATTTTTAGAGTAATAAAATTAAACACAGGAAAGTCTGCGCAGACACTTCCCATTTGTCTGCAGCTAAAGTGTTTTGTCGCTGCTAGCCCCACAGGGCTCCCCAGGCTGCCCAGCCCAGCCTGCCCTTGGGACATGCCCGTCATCAACTCCAATCCCTGATAGGCTGTGCCAGGCT
>NW_010561470.1:0-4009 GCF_000687285.1 Phaethon lepturus | reverse complement strand
CCGACATCCATTGGTGGGTTGGGGCTGGGGAAGGGGAGAGGGATGATGGTGGGAAGGATATATATGCAGAAACTGTTTTATCAGGCAGGAATAATCTTAATGTCTAATGCATCCTGCCCCTGTAAATCAAACCCAGGTTTGTTTGCATTAACTAGGCTTGCCAACATGATGAAATTTTACTGTCTGTTCAACTGCATTGTGTTCATACATCAAGGCCCACATCACTGAACTGTTTAAGATAGCACTTGGGCCCACTCCAAACTGCAGGAACTGCATTTGCTCATAGGAAAACAGGATTAGCCCGTCCCCGAGCAGCGATTTCCGCCCCCCCGGCCAACTCCAGTTTATGTACTGGGCATGATGTCATATGGTAGGGAATATCTCTTTGGCCAGCCTTGGTCAGCTGTCCTGGCCGTGCCCCCTCCCAGTTTCCCGTGTACCCCCAGCCTTCTTGCTAGCAGGCCAGCACAAGAAGCTGGACTGTCCTTGACTGCTCAGCAACAACCCAAAACATCAGCACATTATCAACAGTTTCTCATCCCAAATCCAAAACATAGTCTCACACTAGCTTCTGTGAAGAAAACCAGCTCTATGCTGGCTGAAACCAGGACAGATAAGTAAATACAAATAAATTGAGGCAGTCTGATCTTCAAGAAGACAGCAGGGAGATCATGCCCTTCAGGAAAGCACATGCCTCTAAAAAGGTTAAAGCAATGCTCTTTTGCTTGAGAGCCTTACAGCTGCATAATGAATTGCCTCATCATGTTTGTAAGCACATGTCTGAGACAGGAACAAAAATTTCCAGAGCTTCTCTTCTATCTTCTATCAGTGGATTGCTCTCACATAGGAAAGTATACATTCAGAGAATATCTGCCACTAAAGCCAAAGGAGAATGGAGCATTTTGGCTCTGGCACAGGAAATGGTGTATCATTTTTCTCAAGTGCTGAAACCATGTCATGTTTTGTAACCTCTAAACCTACTTAAACATATAGGCAAAAACTTAAAATGGTGAAAATGCCAGTAGAACCACATAGGAAATATTTGTGAGTGGAAATTTGGTTCCTCTAAACCAGCAGCTCTGAGCTAAATGACCATCTGCCACTTGTGTACTAGAGAGATGCATTACAATGGTTTCTCTGGTAACCTTGATGCTTTCATCTCACTTCTTTAATAGTTTGTCAGCTGTGATACCATAAAGCTAAAAGTCAAAATCATGGGTATTTTCCATCTCTAAATTCTATTATGTCATACAGACCATCTCCCTGCAGCAGCAGAATTTCTCCCTCCAGTCCATTTACCAGGGTTTGTCCAATTTTCTTCTAAATGTACAAAGCAAGGAGGGCTTTCTGACTTCCCACAGATGATTATGAGATAACTAAGCATGCTTTTCATTTCCTGCCAACTACTCCACCTGTATTTATCTTTTTTAAATGTAATTGTTACTTTTTAAAAAAATCATGGTATATTCCTAAATAAGTCACCATCTTCCTCAAGATTTGTATTCTTGTCTATCTCTTTATATGTCACATATTTATTTATATAACGGAGACATGGAGAGTCTGTTATCTATTAATAGAACAGAAGGCAAAAGAGAAGCATAAGGGGTAGGTATAATAAAAAATAATTTAAAAAAAACCCAAATCAATAAACATTTCAGTGATATTTAGAAGACTTTCAAATGACCTTCTAGTGTAAGAAAATCAATATTTCAAAGCAAACACAAGTAAGTTCCTCCCTTAAAGTGAGTTCCATTTAGCATCTTATTAATTTTTTTAATCTTAGCTAAGGCCCCAGAATGCAAATAGGAGGGAAGATTAATCCCCATGGTATGTTAAGTAACTGTGGTAAGGAATAAATTTCCTTTCATTAATGAATAGTACATTACTAAGCCATAGGTAAGATTTCATAGAACAGGCAGTAGAAGCAGCTCATTTAATATACTAAAATTATCATAGAAATGAGTCAAAAGAATAAATGTAACATGGGAGCTAGGACTGACCCCTAAGGAAATATGTAACTAGAAAGCTTATTAGACCAAAGCACTGGTAAATGGAAATAGATATGAGAAAGATAGTAAGTCTACTCTATATGCTAGACGCATTACTAAATAGAAAGGGCTATTCTTGCTGCACCCAGTCAGGGTGTACTATTACAGGTTTCTTTGATCCAAATATTTGTCCTGACACAGAACTTAATTTCATCTGCTTCAAAACAAGAATCTCTGCTGGAACTTCCTTCTAGGTTTCAGAGACAGTACACAAATAGTACTATAGCAGTCTTCAACACACTTCTGCATAATGCATCTGAATACACAGGTATCCACGAGCCCTTCTCTAATTTGTTCTCACTCTTTTGTGTGTGTGTGTGCTGGGGCATAGCTCTCCACATACTAATTCTATTTCACGAGGTAAGTAACATATCACATACAGGACCAAACCTCACTGGGGCTCTGGGGCTGTGTCAAGCCATAAAAAAAATCTCTGTAATGAGCGTGGAGGGGTTTTCCTCTAGATTAGACTGCATGTCCTGTAATATTTATTTAGCACTGTCTCAATAAGAGGGAAAATGGGGAGACAGTCTGAGGAACCCACAGGTTCCATACTATCTGAATACGTTAATGTATTTTCAGAAGAAAAAAAACACAGAAGGCTAAACTATGCAAAATAACTACTAGTGAAGAATGGGAGAAAATTCAGATTCTTGTAATGCAGTGTATATAAGGGTATCTGGACTCCAAGATTCCAATTCATGGAACCTGTCTAAAATGTTTAATATAGTTCTTTTGAGGTAGGGTCAAACAATATATTAAGATTATATACGAATGTTTCTTCTACCAAGTAAAGGTGTCAACTTAGGGTTTCACCAATTACCAGAGCACAGTTAACAAGATTTGGATTTAACAGAAAAAAACATATTCCGATGCGTACATTTCTTGATTTAATTTGGTTTATCATTCCATTTGCAAATTACATAACTATTCACAGTTACAATATTTCTGAAATTAGTAATATCGTCCACAGTCCTCTGTGTCAAATATCAATAATTAAAGCACCAAGAATAAGAAATCATCTTCTGTATATTTTAAAAGTTACTACCCATGCTACTCTTTATTATTAAGGAGTAGACACAGTAACTGGTGAACATACGATCAGGGACTGCCAAACGTAATCTAATACAGGAAAACAGGGTCAAGTTACCTAGAAGTTTTATAATTCAATCCACCTACACTAGTCAGTAACTTTTCTGACAAAATTCATTATTAGCCAAGACAGGGTTATACACAAAAGCTGCCTTATAAGGCAAAGATGTACACAGGATGTTACCCAGTGCCCACCACTGTCCATGGAAATCACTTCTTTAACATCAAGGGGAGTTTCATCAGCCTGTTAGGAGCAAGAAAAGATTCTGTATTTGGGTATTGTCTTTCACACTGTATGTACCATTATGAGCTTTTTTCTTTACTCATCACATTCATAACCACAATGTAGAGGAGCTAGATACATGGCAAAAAGTAACCCACCAATAGTTAGGAAAAACTAACTCATGCCTAGATGAGCATAAAAACATTTTACATGAGTAGTCCTGATAGACAGATGTAATGTAATAAGCTTGTGGTGGCTTAACCTTGGCTGGCTGCCAGGTGCCCACCCAGCTGCTCTCTCACTTCCCCTCCTCAGTAGGACAGGGCGAGAAAATAAGAGGAAAAAGTTTGTGGGTCGAGATAAAGACAGGGAGATCACTTACCAATTACCATCACCACCAGAACAGACTCGACTTTAGGAAGATTCATTTAATTTATAACAGAGTAGTAGTAGTATTACCAATTAATAAGAGAGTAGGATGGTGAGAAGCAAAGACAAAATAAAAAACACCTTCCCCCCTTCTTCCCAGCCTCAACTTCACTTATTCATTCCCAACACTACCTCCACCACCGAACAGCACAATGGGATGGGGAATGGGTGTTGCGGTCAGTTCACAACACTTCATCTCTGCTGCTCCTTCCTCCTC
>NW_010561469.1:0-15744 GCF_000687285.1 Phaethon lepturus | reverse complement strand
TAGTGATTCTGTGATTCTGTGATTTTCCTTACTGCTTCCCACGTAGTCCAGTCCAGCCTCAGGGGAATTTATCCTTCCAGCACCACACTAGGAGATGGGAATTCAGAAAAGGACTTGTAACTCAAAGTTTCCGAAGGTTTAAAGAAGTATTAGTCTGAGACAGGAACTAAACCCTCTCCTCTTAATTTTCATGTCATGCCCTTTGTACTAGCCTCTTGCATTGCTAGCCAGCAAATAGAAAAGCAGGTAATGTCTATGGCTCTCACTCGCTCTCTCGCTCTCTCACTCTCTCCCCGCTACTTAAGTCCAAAAAAAAGTACATTTATTATTCAGGAACCTGGATCACCATGGATCACTAAAGCCCAAAATACTTTTATTGATGAATTCAGTGGGAGAGGGATCACTCTCTAAACCTACTGCTGTTAGCAGTAAGCAGAAAGATTTTATGATGTATGTGTTGGCATTGGGACTGTTACTGAAATAGGTTTTCAGATTCTCCACCTGTAATATGATATGAAGAATCCAGCTTTCATGCAGTCATGCACCATTAGCTATGTTTAACAAATGCTTTAAACTCTCATACTGAAGCAATAATTTTGATTATGACTATAGTGATATAAACCAGGCCTGAAATATAACAGCAGGATTCCCTGGAGAGCAGAATGAACGTTAGAAATGAAAAACCATGTTCAGTGAGGTGTTCCAGTACAAGTGTGGAGGGCCTTTTGTGAATGAGATTCAACGTGTCACTTTTCACACGTGCTTGGATAGGGTTGTGTGTACCAGGGAGGCATCTGGAAGAGGAAGAATCCAGGCATTTGTGTTAGGGTGGCCTGTGTGAGAAGCTAGCAATGCTAGTGCCTAAGTGGGAACAATTGGTAATTGCCTGTTGAAATGCCATGTACCCTACATGCTGCTGGCTCTTGTTCAGTGGTGCAGATGATTTCTTTTCTGAATATCACTAAAAGTATTCTGCCTGCATTAAGTAATGTACAGTTCTCCTCTAAGACAGTCAAAAGTGTCTTTAACTTATGGCTGTATTTAAACTAGACAGACAAATGCAGCCGATTAAACCAAACACACACAACTGTTTTGACAAATAACTGGCAAACTTTCATTTTAATTTGTGCTAATGGATGTGAATGTAAGCCCCTGATATCACTAAGTAGATAAGGTAAAGTGCAGGTTGATTTGTCAACATAATCTGACAAACAATATCCATACAATTCATTCTGGTATGTAGTTCTCATTGACTGAATCTTATGAATAGTGTGGTGGGTTTTTAGAGTGATCACAAGGAAACATGAATTAATTAAACCATAAAGCTTCTTCAGTTTGTAACCTGAACTAGCCTTGACTCATCAGATGGAAAAATTGAGTAAAAGTGAAGGTGACTTCAGTTTTCCTTCAAAGTAAATCTAACACAGACTTTCAAAACTTGAAAAAAATCATGTGAAGAAGTGCAATTCAGTTTTTAGTTTCAAGGCAATTTTGTCTGGCTTGACTGAAAAAAGAAAGCTTCTCGAAAGCTCACATGACTTCCTGGGTTTTACTGATTTCAAACCCTAAATATTTGGAATCAACTTTAAAAATGTTAAGGGAAAATTTAATGGCAGTTTGTGTTCCTCCTCTTCCTGGGCTAGACAAATTGTGTTATCGCTGAATTAAAAGTAACTAAGTTTCAAATTACTGCAGTGTTCAGTCCTATTTTTTTTCAGTTCAGCATTACTTGCAGGCCATTCTGCAAGTAACATCCCGATTTTATGTTATTGTTGCAGTAATTGACACCTTTAATGAAGCTGAATATTGCTTGAACTTCCGTTTATAACTAGAGACATGGTTCTTTAAGCAGCATCAGACCACACACATATTAATTTAGAGGACAGACTTCTCTTGTTTGCATAATTTCCTGAAAATCTCATTTGTATACCCTTTTCCACCTGAACTTCATGGCAGAATGGTGGGATATTCTATCAGACTCCAAGAAGATAGACCACCCTATCTATGGTGAAACCACACGAAGATAACAGGATGGTGAGACTAGATCAGGAGCAAAAGACAAAGTATGGAAAGGTGAGGGTTGGGGAGAGTAAGGGCAGACAGCAAGGGGAGGCACTCATGAAAAGGTAAAATAAAAGGGAGACTGAATTCAGCACTGAGTCATATAATCTTAAAAGGAATCATTATTCACGAGGGGCAGCTTGCCAGATGGCAGCTGGAGACTTGAACAATAGAGATTGCTTGACCAGGGCCAGATGAAGGTGAGTAGTATCCTTACTGAGAGAATATTCACTGAAGTGAGCTGGTGAGTGTGATTTGTAATACTGCCAGTGCACTCATGCCTTCTTGGACCTACTAGAGGTTCTAGAATTCCCTGTGTATTTTCCCCTGTGCAAATCTTGCAGTTTATCTAAACTGGCAAAAAAGTGCATCTCTCCTTGTTAGTTTGTTAGTGTCTGCAAACGTGAGCTTCACATTTGTTATAATCTGCATGAATATCATGTCCCTTTTTATTTTCTCTTTTCCAGTAGAGTTTCGGCAAGAGTAAACACACAATTTTAGTAATCTGAAAAGAAAATAGTTCAAAGTAGGGAGAATTAGATTTCACCTGGGGAGGAAGAAACCTAATCTTCAATTTTCACCAGCTTGCCAAAATTCATGGTTCAGAATTGGATTCAGATGATAGAATCTACTTGAAGCATGTACAAAAGTGCTTTTCAAGAGATCTCTGAAAGTTGATAATGGGGTGCTTTATTAGTAAGAAGCGATCAAGTGGAAGTGTGTATATATAGTCAAACATTTGGCTTCAGTTAATACTGAACTGAACTGACTGCAATTACGTGGCACTAGAGTCTGAGCTACAGTCTTGTTAACTAAATGTAAAACTAGTTTTTCCACACAATGATATAATAATTTTCAGGGTAAGTTTCATTTAAATGTCAGCATGTGCAAATAAAATTCAAATATAGAAGGCATCAAAAAGCAAAAAGTATTTTTGTATTAATCCATTGTAATGTACAGTTGTTTTATTCTCATATTTTCAATATAATATTCTTGAAAGGTCATGAAATCAGATACCCATATTCTGTTAATCACAGAAAACTTCTAACCATATAAAACTTCAATATCCCAAATATCTTTCTAGAACCTGAAAGCTGGTACAGTTTATGCAGCTTTACATTTCCTATAAATTAAACAATATGCATGGAATGTGTGTGTTGAGAGGGAATAGTTGGAAGTGGTGGATCTAATTAATCTCCACAGTATCTGCAGTCTGTGCAAGAGTCATAGCTAGAAGAAAGAATCTGAAAATAAAATACTAGAAAGTTAAGAAATTTAAAATAGGAGATTTATTTAAATGTGTTTAGTCATGTTGTTCATAGTATTTTTAGGAAGAAAAGTAGGTTATTATAGTTGTATTCATTATGAAAATTAAATTTAAAATATTTTCTTTCCCTGACTGCATCACATAAGCAGATCAAAAGGCATGAAATTTTCACCAGGACTGGAAAATGAGTAAGACTCAAGAATAAATATTTAGATTATAATTATCTAATAAACGTGTCCAATCTGTCAGCAACATACTTTTTGTATAGTGTCATGAATGGTGAGGTCAGTAATGATCTATGCCCTTAAAATAGGTGAGAGAGTTAAATCTAAGATAGTTTCTTGCTTAGCTGAACTTCTGAGATTAGCCCATGCTGTAAAAGATTCTTAATCAGATCCTGTTTACTTTACTTTTTCCTCTGTGGGTCCCCATTCCTGCAATGTCTAGTACAAGAGGTGCAATGGTGGCATGTCTTATATTCAGACTGACACCAGAAGCAATCAGCCTATGGAGTTAAATACTGGAAACACTGCAGAGAATGAGACTGGTGAATAGAATTAACAAATTTCCTCCTCGCAGGGCCTGAAGCAGACGCAAAGTTGAGTCTCAAAGAAAAAATATTTGAGGAAGCCCACAGAAAGCAAATTCTAGACAGTTTACTTGAGACTTTTGATGTCAGGATGTGGAAAAAAATAACTCCATAGAAAGACACTCTTAGATGAAACTTCTGAGGAATAGGTTACCTCTACACAGTTTATAAGAGAACACTGCATCCATTGATGGGGTTGGCAAGCTGAGGGAATGGCTCTTTATGATTAAGCTCAAAATAACTACAAGAAAAATGACTACAGGCAATTTGGCTTTGGGAAAACGATTTGCTAGGGCATATGTGACATCTGAAGAGCAGATGAAAGTTGCACTAGGCAGGTGATAAAAAAAAGAGATGTGATCAAAAATTAGGTTGATCAGGAGGTTGAACGCAACAGTCAAAGAAACAATACATAACTTTAAAAGGGAGGTATGGTATGTAGCAAAGGCTTGGGCACCTCAGATTAACACCTATTGGAAAGGTAATGTGCCTTAGGAGAAGGTAAAATAAGTGCAGAGCAGAAAGTACAGACACTTGCTGGGAGAGTGTTATACCACTGTCTAATACCTGGTGTATTCTTTTCAACTCTAATATAAAATAAGGAAAAGGAGAGAAATGTGACCACTTTGGTTTAATAAACTTAGAAATGTTCATGAAAGTCAAAACTGCCATTAAGATGTAAAAGTATGAAACAAAACAGAGGAAGCAAGTTGTCCATGCCATAACTTTAGCAGTATTTGTGCCAATGACACAGTGTTCAGACTGTGGATGGAATATCTTTCACACATTGCAAAAATGCAATGGCAAAGAAAAGGACATTTGCTATTGCACAGAAACCACAGAAATAAACATAACAGCAGTCTAGAGATAAAAATCCTTGAAGTCATTCATCTTGGTCAAAATCCTTCATGAGTAGCATAAAAAAAAAGGGGCAAGTCACAGTAAGGGAAAATAGATATATTTTACGAAGTCCGTATTTGATGTTTTTCAAGGTACTGAGGATAGGAGATTTACCTTGTTGCAGTTTAAAGATCTTTCAGTTTATTCCTAGATCTATGTGTCTTTACAACTAAACAGAAAAATGCAGTCAATTCTATACCATAATTCATTCAAATTATTTTACAAGTCTATTTTACAGTCAGATGAATCGCTTAGTAGATGCACTTATTTTCCTCCATTACATAGAATGAGAATCTATAAAATCAGTTTGAATGTAGTCATCTAAACTGTGGACATCTAAAACTGACTGCGACAAATCTTGCCAGACTATCTACGTGGCCATTTTAAAAATCCTACGCTCTGCAACTCCAGGGTGGAGGAGTGCACACAGCAAGTACCTTCGGCAGAGACGTGCTGAGCTGAGTGGGGAGGGGATACTGACAAGTTGGAAGAACACTTGGATTGCCCTTCTCTGCGCAACGGAAAACCAGACACTGGTATGATGTGGTTATGCAGAGGCATATAAGTAGGAACACTGCAATTTCCCCACAGAGCTATCCTCGCTTAAACTGTCTGCAGCAAAAGTATTACATATATTAGGTTTCACAACCTTTAGACGCACAGTCAGCATTACAGACATCTTTTTTTACCTCATCACCCTCTTCTCTCAATTGCTGTCTTCCTCTCATCCTTCGATTACCACTGATGCATCTTTGGCCCTTTCTTCTAATGCATCCTCACAGTTCTGTCTCTGGAAGCCACTGTTTTAAGGTCTTAACACTGACTTAAGGTGTAGCAAGTATGTAGATGTCATCATCAAAATCCTTTTGACATGGTAGTTTTCGTAAAGGAACCTTTACTTTCTTGATGATAGAATAGGCAACACTTTTATCTGGACAGGTTAAAAAATAAT
Organism: Phaethon lepturus; assembly: GCF_000687285.1. Taxonomy (NCBI): domain Eukaryota; kingdom Metazoa; phylum Chordata; class Aves; order Phaethontiformes; family Phaethontidae; genus Phaethon; species Phaethon lepturus. The sequence goes on along the minus strand of NW_010561469.1, from coordinate 9,975 downwards.
ATGAAAAAGTAAGGTATTTGCCAGAGTCCATGTACACAGTAAAGCAGAATATCATAAAGAAAGCTTTTCCAAACACCTCATATTTTGTCTTCTGGGGGAAATTTTGGCCCATGCTGCTAGGTTAATGCAAACCCATTTCAAATTTTCCATGTGATAATTAAAAAATATCTTGAAGGCTGAGAATCTGGGTTATAAGCAGATGTAGAAATAATGTATTGAAGATAATTCTAAATCTAAGCATTCATGCATAAACAGACATGCAAGGTGGAAAAATGTGTTGGACCACGTTTTACACCTGCCAAGGGACAGTATAAATTTGTCTTCTACGCTGCATTCTACATTTTCGGAAATTTTTATTTTAAATGATTTATCCAAGATATAACTCTTGGGGTTTTTTCCCAGATATGACTCTCATTTTCTTTAATATGTATTATTGCAGCTTTATTTATATTTGAAATCTTTAAAATTCAGCACAAAACTGTGTTCCAGTACCCTGCACACCCACTCAGCTCCATCTTGTTCTCCTAGGGCTATTTATTCCCTGTCACAGGTCTCCGTTCTACTTGTTCACTACGAGTGTGAGAAAATTTTGCCCTCCTAGAGTTTCTACCTAATTGTACAACCATATGCTACCAGCCCCTTGGGTTGTTTATATGTTCACTAAGCATATTGGCAGACAACAAAATGATACTCCAGCTCATGGATCTGGTCTACCACAGCCCTATTCACTCCAATGATCATTTTCATAAGTGACAAGAAACACACATTATGCCTGAAAATTGACTTATTTTGTGTCAGATCAAAGGATAAACTATTGTTGCATCTTAAACCATTTAAGAGAAACTGACCTGGTGTTTTGTGTTAGCTAAACTAATTTAACACCCACGCAGAAGATGAAAGATGTCTTGCTACTGATGCAGTAGAGCAAATCTGAAAAGAGGAATGATACCTGAGTCCTGCCTCCCATATTTGTTTTTACACCACTGGGCACATCTCATCTTACTGGGGTAGAAGCCAATACCCAGTCCTAGAATACAGGTTGCTACTGGTCTGGGCAGTATATCCATGGACTGGGGGAGAGTCTGAGATTACTGGACACCAGGCCTTGAAAACATAGAAATTTGCAAAAAAATAAGCACTTCCTTTTCCTAAGTATATTCCTTTATTAGAAACACTATTTGAACAAATGTATGTAGCACAAACACAGACTAACATTTTCCACTAGAAAGAGCTACATATCTTAATATATTTGGCCGGGACCTAATCTCAATTTAACAGAATGTACTGCATATGTTACAATCCTCCCTTAATATTTTCTAATGTGTTACAAGATAATTTTTTCTGAGCTTATTTCAGTCTCAGGTAGCTCAAATTAATTTGCTTTTATATTTTTATATTTGATGTCTAGACAGGAGCACTCTGCCCTAATGTTTCCCTAAAACTTTCCTCCAGAAAGGAGTTGATGTAGTGGTCTATGCAAAAAATTCATTTACCTTGCAGTTCTGAGTGAGGTAAATTTCAAAAGAGAAATATTTCTCACCAATCCTCTCAGTTAGTGGTTGGTTTATGGACCTGAAAAGGAGGCTTTACACCCTAATTTTTTTAACCTACGTACTACAAACATCCTTGCTTTCGTTATCCTTATCAAAGTCTGACACTTATTGATTCCCATTGACCTCTCAGCTACAGAGCCTTCCAGCAGCAAGCAACTCTAGATAAAACTAGTGCTATGTAAAAGAGAAAAGTACAGTTATGATTTGTAATTTGATGGGTTTTAAGTATAACAGAATGATCCATTTGCTTATGTTATGAAGCAAAGCTAAAAGGAGCAAATGATATGACCATTTTGTCATTTGATATCTGTCACACAGCTTCTTACATGTTTTTTTGCTGTCACTTTCCTTGTATGTACCTGTTACAGTTGTTTTCTGTCCACTCAAGGTCACTTAGAAAAACAAATGTACATCACAAATAAAGCTCAGATAATTCTGAATTTATTCCAAACATAGTTGTATTTTTCCCATGTTCCCTGAGCCCCGAGAGTCCAAACGCTTTCTGCCTCATTTAAAATCACTGCAGACAAGATGTTGGGGTGAGAGCAACTGCTTTACTTTACTAGCAAATTCAGGTCATAAACACAGAAAATATACAGCTCTGTGAGCATAGAGTAAGTTCAGGAAATATAACCAATATCAACAGTTTGTCAACAGCCCCAGCCCCAGGCAGCAGGAACCTCCCTGGGGCTGGGGTTGGGCTGAAGCTGGAAGGGGCGGTGGGCCTGGCTCAGGGTGCCCATGGTGCCCATGGTGCCCATGGCCGGGCAGGGCAGGGCTGTGGGGAGATGGAGACCGGCCCTGCTGCAGCATCGTTTGTGCAGGGGCTGATGGCCCCGGGCGGCTGACATGGGGCCTTGGGCTGTGGGCAAGCCCAGGGTGTTGCCTCAGGGATCCAGGCAGGGCTGGCAGCATCCTCAGACCCATGCCGTGCGCCATACTGGTGCCAAACCCTTCTCAGCACTGGTGGATGGGACAACAGGACAGTGGCCACAATTTACATCTTGGGAATTTCAGGTTTGACATTAGGAAAAACATTTTAACTCATTTAACACTAGAACAAGTTACTCAGAATTAACTCACCACTTCAGGTGATGAAGGCCCCATCCTTGGAGTCTCACAGCACTCAGCTATTCAAAGCTACTGCTGACCCCACCTTATGCAGGTGGTAGTCCTAGAGGCTAGACAAGGTGATGTCCAGAAGTCCATTCCAGCCAACACTTCGATTCTGTAATTCACTGCTTCTCCAGCAGCAGTCCCTGAAGAATAAGAAATTGTCCAATACGAAATTGTCCCTGAAGAAGAACACAAAATGTGCATGTAAGAGTATGCAAAGAAGGATGTGTTTAGATAAATAAGCCTAAATATTATTCTGAAACACATCAACTGTACATGTATCGTATTTCTGTGCAGGAAAATAATCCTGTGCAGTGAAATTAAAAAAAAAAAAAAAAAAAAAATCTTCTGTAGTCTGTCTTGGGCTTTTTGAAAAGCACTATTTCAAGAATTAAGATGTTGTCTGCTATATTTTTTTGAAAGGTTATAAGAAGTACATATAAGATCCTATAATATTAGGAAGTGTGGTAGATAAGCAGGTGAACCAAACAAAACAAACTCTCTGGCACACTACTGCAAAGACATCTGGCTGCATACACTTCATTCAGTTTTATGGTAACGTGAGTGGTGCTGGTCTCATCTGATACAAAATCTTTGCATTTAACTTGCAAGGCTTTATGAAATCTCTATAAGGAAATGTATCCCACTTCAAAAACATTCAACTCAAATGAAGGAAAAGGGATGCAATACTTCTATTTGACTTTGTCTGGTAATTTGATAATATTTTTATTTATTTCTTTGAGGATGGATGAAATGCATTGCATTCATTATAGACAACATCTTAGCAAATATTGCCCTGCAGAAAAGTGTTGGAGACAGTGTATTGCTAAATTAATATTTTAGCAAGTACATCTAGAATAATCAGAGAAACCTACAGTCTGACTAGCTGAAATGGCAGTTTCATGAGTCTCAAAATTTTTCGCTCCAAAATAGTCAGGAGATGCATAGAAAGATGGTTTTAATGATTCCACACTTAATAAAAGAGATATAGAAATTAAATAAAACACTGTGAGATTTCAACTGATGCCTTTGTTTTCTCCCAAATGTTTCCTGCTGTGTTTTTCGTGCTTGTTGCTGAAGATTAAACAGAAAAAGTAAAAGGGAAACAAACAAAAAATAGCCTTTTACACCCCCAGTGATTCTCTTTCTGTTTTCATTTATGCCAACTGAAATAACCGTAATGTTTTGGCTTACTTCCTGCTACTTTTCATGACTAGATGGTGGACTTTGTGGCCCTACTAAATTCACCAGAGTTGGGAAAATTTCTTATGGTGTTGTGTGACTAGTATGAGATGAATTATGTTTATTCCTTTATTGCTTTTCGCAGAAGGTCAAGATCCATAGGCCATGGAATGAACCTGTGAATATCAGTGGTAAATATGAGGCTTGCAGTATGGTAACCACTAACATCCCCAGCATGGACAGAAATGGAGCTCTGAATTACACCATGGTAAAATCAGTGGCAATAGAGCAAATCTACTCCAATAACAGAAGAACAATAAACTGGGTCCAACAGAAAACTCAGATTTGTCCCTTGTCTGACATATCCTATATATCATGTTCCCTGTGTACAGGATCTCAGCAGGCAGAAGGCAAACCTAAAACCTAAGGTTCCCATTAAAGCATCTTGAATGTCTAACATCCTTTGAACAAGTGGTTTGATTTGAATAAGTGGGATCAATAAAAGAGGGTGTAGGCATAGAATAAACACATTCATAGCAGAATGTATGTCCTAAATATACTCTAGGGCCCAGAAGTTGCAGGATTTTTATTTTCTGCTTCTGCATCAAATCCAGAAGGAACCTGGAAAGATGAAGAAATAGTGCCTCCCTAAGCAGGGCTATATGGGAAAGGCTCACTTCGCTTTGTTGCAAGCCTAGATTAAATCTTTATCGTCTCTGATACGAGTTGACGGGATTTCTTTCAGATGGATTATCCTGTGCTGCTAAGTTAATATATAAATATTGTCCAGTTAGGCTTTTAGTGGCTGGGTTTGAATATTTACAGCATTTAAAAAATCTAGTTCTTGATTCTGAGTGCAAATTCCACTGGTTTAAACTGCCTGCCGTTTTCAGCTATTCTTACAAGTAAATAATCAGCAGTTCAGAAGACTAGCAGATAGGATTAGCATATCATAATATGTGCCTTAATATACATAATCTGACCAACTCTGAAGCTAGGATGGTGTTATTTCTTTAAATGACTGAATTCCAACAAAACAATTCAGTAAATTTCTAGGGGGAGGGATTTAACTGAGAGCTCTTGGCAGTGAGTAGGAACATACCAGCTATCTCACAAATCTCAGGCAGAAAAGATACGGAGTGTGGAGAAACCATTTCTGGAATGCCCTTGTTCTTGTGGGGGACTTCAATCTGCAGGACATCTGCTGGAAGTATAACACGGCAGAGAGGAAACAGTCTGGGAGGTTCCTGGAGTGTGTGGAGGATAACTTCCTGACACAGCTGGTGAGTGAGCCCACCAGGGGAGGTGCCTTGCTGGACCTGCTGTTTACAAACAGAGAAGGACTGGTGGGAGATGTGGTGGTCGGAGGCCGTCTTGGGCTTAGCGACCACGACATGATAGAATTCTCAGTTGTGAGGGAAGTAAGGAGAGGAGTCAGCAAAACTGCTACCATGGACTTCCAGAGGAAAGACTTCAGCCTGTTCAGGACACTGGTGAGACAGTCCCCTGGGAGACAATCCTGGTGGGCAAAAGGGCCCAGGAAGGCTGGACATTCTTCAAGAAGGAAATCTTAAAGGTGCAGAAGCAGGTAGTCCCCAGGTGCCGTAAGACGAGCTGGCAGAGAAGACAACCAGTCTGGCTGAACAGGGAACTTTCGCTGGGACTCAGGAATAAAAAGAGAGTTTATCATCTTTGGAAGAAGGGGCAGGCAACTCGAGAAGAGTACATGGATCTCATTAGGTCATGCAGAGAGAAAACTAGAAAAGACAAAAGCCCAGACAGAGCTCAGTCTGGCCATGGTCGTAAGGGGTAACAGAAAATGTTTTTACAAACATGTTAACAACAAGAAGAGAGCCAAGGAGAATGTCCATCCTTTATCGGATGCGGGGGGAAAACATTGTCACTAAGGATGAGGACAAGGCTGAGGTACTTAATGCCTTCTTTGCCTCAGTCTTTAATAGCCAGTCCAGGTATCCTCAGGTTATTCAGCTCCTGAACTGGAAGATGGGGATGGAGAGCAGAATAAACCCCTCCATAATCCAGGAGGAAGCAGTTAATGACCTGCTAAGCTGCCTGGGCACTCACAAGTCTATGGGGCCTGATGGGATCCACCCGAGAGTACTGAGGGAGCTGGCGGAGGGAAAAAAAAAAAAAAAGCCACTCTCCATCATTTATCAGCAGTCCTGGTTAACAGGGGAGGTCCCAGAAGACTGGAGGCTTGCCAATGTGACGCCCGTCTGCAAGAAAGGCCGGAAGAAGGATCCTGGGAACTACAGGCCTGTCAGCCTGACCCCAGTACTGGGGAAGATCATGGAGTGGTTCATCTTGAGAGTGCTCACAGGGCACGTGCAGGACAACCAAGCGATCAGGCCCAGACATCATGGGTTCATGAAAGGCAGGTCCTGCTTGACCAGCCTGATCTCCTTCTATGACCAGGTGACCCACCTGGTGGATGAGGGAAAGGCTGTGGACGTTGTCTCCCTGGACTTTGGTAAAGCCTTTGACAGCATCTCCCACAGCATTCTCCTGGAGAAACTGGCGGCTCATGGCTTAGACAGGTTTACTCTTCTCTAGGTAAAGAACTGGCTGGATGGTCGAGCTCAGAGAGTCGTGGTGAATGGCGTTAAATCCAGCGGGCGGCCGGTCACAAGTGGTGTTCCCCAGGGAAGTGATTGTGCCCCTGTACTCGGCACCGGTGCGGCTGCAGCTTGAATCCTGCGTTCAGTTTTCGGGCCCTCACTACAAGAAGGACATTGAGGTGCTGGAGCGTGTCCAGAGAAGGGCAATGAAGCTCGTGAGGGGTCTGGAGCACAAGACTTACGAGGAGCGGCTGAGGGAACTGGGGTTGTTCAGTCTGAAGAAGAGGAGGCTGAGGGGAGACCTTATCGCTCTCTACAACTACCTGAAAGAAGGTTGTAGTGAGGTGGGTTTTGGTCTCTTCTCCCAAGTAACAAGCGATAGGATGAGAGGAAATGGCCTCAAGTTGCGCCAGGGGAGGTTTAGATTGGATATTAGGAAAAAGTTTTTTACTGAGAGAGTGGTCAGGCATTGGAACAGGCTTCCCAGGGAGGTGGTGGAGTCACCATCACTGGAAGTATTCGAAAAACATGTAGACGTGGCACTTCAGGACATGGTTTAGTGGGCATGTTGGATTGGTGGTTGGACTTGATGATCTTAAAGGTCTTTTCCAACCTTAATGATTCTGTGGTTGTGTGTGATTCTGTAATATTTCCATCTGCTAATTTTGTGTGTAACCTGAGCATTTATTCCCATTTCTTCTGTAGCTACAAACCCAGCATTTTCCAAAAGTGATAGGTAGTGTAACAGGATGGTAGAGTTGTCAGAGAAGTACTTATTGCAAAGGAAGATGCCTATTTCATATTTATTAATACCTGTTTTCATATCTAGCATGTATTTAGGCATTTCAGTGTGAAAATTGAGTTGTATTTGAAAATACATGAGCAGTTCCTTATTATTGGTATTATCATATATGTTTCAACTTGTCACAAAAATACCAAGTAATTTAACGATAACCACACAAATCTCAAGCCATAATAGTTATCCCTTTGTTTCAGGCTTTGAAAATATAGTGGATTCGCACTAAAATGTAGTTAGCTCTGCCTAATGTCAACCACAACTTCTGACATTATCTATGGCCATACAGAACTTTTCTCAGTTACAGGAAAAACAAGGTACATCCTTTTCTCCTTTTAATATCTTTGTTTATAACACTACCTTTTCAGGGTGCCTAGAAATGCAGACCATACAAGACCAGCCCACTTAAAATGTGAGAACACATCGAAAAATTTGTCAAAGTTATTGTGCAACATGGTAGCATGTATAAATGTGATGTATTCATCCTGTGAACAATAAAGCATGGAATTAACTTTAATGTGACATTTGGTAATATATTTTATAAGGCTGCCCAGTGAAAATTTATAATATCTCTCTTATGTAAAATATATGAATAGCTAAACACATTGGGAACAAATAATGATTAAAGTGCTAAAATTTATGGTTTCACAAAACCTACATGTAGATTTTCAGTTGCAGAAGTAGGATTATGCAGTAAACATTTTACAGCTATCACAGCCATAACTGAGGAATGGATATATGCAACCAGATCTGGTGCATAATATAAATTATATAATTTCATGGTCTGTTCTTTCTAACAATGTGTAGCTGAATTGGAGCATATATTTCAAGAAAACATCTAATCTTAATTTAGTTATTACAAGTGATGGACAAATCTCACATTCCTTCCTTAGCTTTTCCATTTGTGAATTACATTCATCTAAACAAGAAAATTTGAAACTAAAATAGACTAAAACTGAAAACTAAAAGGACTGAAACACCCAACTAAAAGATATTTGATAACAAAGCTGAACTTTGTCTTTATCAACGAAAGATATCTTATTTTTAAGACTCTCCAAATGACATGTTGATGGCATATGTGATATTTCAGAATGTAATGGGAGCTGCCAAAACTGGCAGCCCAGCAGATGAGGCTGCCCCAGCTGCATGTCCCTAGGACCATCTTGTAGTGCAGCTGGACCTAGGCATGTATTCCCAATAGGTACACACGCATACACACATGTATACAGCACACGTATACACACATATCGGGGTGCACAAACTAACATACAGAAACACTGGCACAAACATAGATGGCACACGTGGCCTACTCCTGTCCCCCTCATGGCACCTTCCAGTTAGTGGGGAATATACATATGTCTATATTTGTGTATACATACAATATGGATGCCCCCAGTAAATGGCTGAGACACTCGTCTGCCCAGTTCCTGGCCCTGTACCTTCCAGTTACCTCGCATACCCACATGCACACCTGCTGACTCCCTTCACACCAACACACACCACACACACCAACGCACTGTGAATCTTTCCTGCACTGGCCTCAGACTCGGTTTATCCAGGGTCTGGTCCTTGGATCCTCCCATCCCCAGTTGCCTCACGCACAGATATACTCAAGCGAATGGGTGGGTCTCTCAACCAACCCACCCAGATGCACTCTCTCTTCAGTCTTTGGCTTGGGCCTCTTGGTCCCTCCTGTAGCCAGCTCACAGGTCCTCTGGTCCCTCCAGTATCCAGCACAGACTTACGGCAGCTTCAGTAGCTGTCACCCACATCTCACGCATGCATGCAGAATAGAGAGTCCCTCCAACCCAGGAAAATAGAAATGGAATTTAATAAGAAGACGGGACAGACTGAACTGATCAGGCACATGCCTGTACAAGCACATGGCCAGAAGTGTGTCCTGACTAGCCTCTGTTTACATGTGGCTGTTGCCTTTTAACCCCTCATCTATTTTCCCATACTTGTTCCTCCACAAAATCACCTTGATCCCTCCCTTTCCCCACCCTTGGTTCTTCCCCCAGACACCCCATAATAAGCCTTGTACAATCCCAAGATTCTCTTCTGCACCCATAATGAGTCCCATATGTGGGTATATGGGGCATTAGGCAGTGAGGTGACCAAGAGAGCCTCTTGACTTGACTCATCATGATAGATTTCACCCTAGACCATGGATCTCCTGGGACATCCCTGGGAAGGACTGGGTTGGGGGTTCATGTCTCTGATGGGGTTATTGGTGACCCCCTGCCCACCATTGTACTGCTGTGCCTTTGTGTCTGCGTGGAGATGAACCTTTTATCACATAACCTAAGACAGACTTCTGGACTTTATTAGTGGTGATTAATGTTAATATAGGTAAAAGAGGTTTGTGAAAGGTGAGAACTAAGATTTCACTTACTGTACCAAAAATTTACTTCAAAATAGGAGTTTTCCTATAATGTAAATTAGTTTAATGTTAAATACACTATCATGCTATGTCAAGATTTATGATCCTATAAATACAAAAAGAGAGCATGAAGTCTCTGAAGTCTAATTTAACTAAAATTGGCATCTCATGTCCTGTGTTGTCTTAGAAAAAGACATTTAATGAGAGATTTTATAAGACATGAAAGAGAAAAGGAAGAATATGGAACATAAAGGGCAGAGATGGAGACTTGGTATTGGTTTCTATAATTAATTTGACAGCACCATTTAATCCAACATCTGTTACAAATGTTTAAAGCTACTATACTTGTAGCTTTACTACAAGTAT